>NC_028456.1:34327753-34520550 GCF_000263155.2 Setaria italica | reverse complement strand
GGGGGGGGATGACATCTGAAAAGAACTTTACTATTAATGCTGATGTTATGAGTTGATAGTGAGATTGTATCCTTCTCTTTTGAAAAGAACCTGCCATTTTCTCAATTATTAGAGTGATAACAATTACGAACCAGCAAAAGTTGGAATGAATAGTCGCTTCTATCAAATGATACAATGATATAATAAAAAAAGCTTTAAGGAACACAGTATCAGCTACAGCTTGTTGGCTCAGGCATAGTAATGTTTATGTATACAATTCTATCATCCTATCCCCATGAAAATTGATCTAGAAAGTAAGGCACTTCAGCTATACAGCCTTCAGATGCCTGCGCCAAATGGGACTTTTAGCAGCAAGAAGCCTCATTCTGCATTCCAGTGATAAGTATGAACGTATGATATTGCATTGTCCACATATGCTTCAGTTAATCTGCAAACGTTTCAAGCTATAGAACACCAAGTACATGAGTGGTGCAAAATTAAGCAATCTACTCTACGAACTGTTAACATGCTGTACATTACTGCATTAATAATATGACCATGCTTTCCACGATGACTAACGTTGCATCGGGTCAGTATCACCAATCAACATGTAGAAATGGTTGCCCACCTACCATGTCCTCTTTCCCTTAAAAAGGAAAAAAAAAAAGGTGCCTGCCGACTCTTAAGGATCACTAGTTCTCTATGCACGGACATCTCTCTCTCCCATGTACTGAAACCAATAACACAGGTAACCTGACATAGCGGATATATATAGCGATAGAAGCACACAAACTAACAAATTGCCCGCAAAGTATTACTGCGTCATCCCATTAGAAAAACTTAAAGCGCTCCCTCACAATGGCCATTCGTGCATAGGTGATTATCTTTCATGCTTTTACATAGCAAGTTGTTAGTTATCTGCTGGAGTGAACTCGACAAGTTTGTACTCTATGATGATGGCAGTTTCTTTGGACGAACTTGTGTTGGCAATATTCGTAGTCTTTTACAAATGGTTGATTCCTTGTACCATTCTTCGAAAGATATAGCTATAAGTCTATTTATTATTGCCCAACAAATCTCTCTCCCTTGCTTCTGTCTAATTCCTTGATGGCTTGATGCTTCACGGGGGAGAGTGATTTCTGTAGTACCAAATGCCGAGAAAAAGGAATGAGGATTGAATTTTTGTTCAGAGGAAGATTTCTCGTACTCTGTAATATAGTTGTTTAATCAACTATTTCTGGACAATGTCGATCTTCTGAAATGAAACTGGCACTTTTGTGTTTGATTTGATGTTTTTCTTTAGTCAACACCAACTGAAACATTGAATACTACTTCAGTTATCTGATACCAAATGTGAGCCTTTCATGCTTACATCTTGTTCTTGATTGACATGTATGGAACAGAGTACACAGATGCGTATGACTGCAGTATGCTAGTAGCCTCCTAAATTTTCCCGCAAACTAAATCAAATTAATTATTATCCGTATCAGTTCTGTTGTCATGGTCTTGGGAACCCTTGGATTTCCAACCCAAAGCCCAATGGGACAATCTTGATTCTACTATGAATCATATTCATAACTTCATCAGTACTAGTAGTCAACAACGCCTAGTAAGATAACAAGCACTTCAGGGGGAAATTCTACTATGATCTTGAGCAAAATTCTGCATTCCATGTAGTGCTATCTGCTAGGGGGCAAATAGGAGTTCTTCCACGCCAACTTTCATGTTGGGACCTGATGCAAACTTGATGAGTTTGTTGTTGGGAACCGCAACCTCGACAATGAACACACTGCAGACGGGACGATGGTCTGAAAATTTCGACTCCCCACGGATGTAGGACAGTTGCACTATCCCTTCACCATACCAGAGAATCCGGTCACACCTACAAAATGTTTTTGTTTGATCCAGCACTGAACATTTTAGTAACCTCACAATGCTGAAACTGAAACAACTGCAGGCGTGTTCTGAAGTCACAGGATCATTGCATTTGTCATGCAGGATGTGTGTGGTGAGAGGCCTTACCATGCTGGAGTTCTTCGCTTCTTCTTCGACGTGACGTCTTCACCAGCATAGTTGTCGGAATTCCATGAGTACTTGTATGTGGGAGCAAAGAAAATCTTGCCCTCGTTCCACCCTCTGAAAACTCCACCCTCCCTTTCAGTCTTGAGCTGTTCAGTTCAGAATGCCCAATGAACACTTGCAGAACTCTGACAGAGTATGTGCCCTACACTGTCATGAATTTGGTCAGTCACCTGATCCTTCTCGAAGAGAGCACCCCAGTCGTTTGCCTCGACGAGCTTCTTGGCCTCCGAGTAGCTCAGGCCGATTCGATAGTTCAGATCACCGAGCCAGATCACACGACTGAAACCATTGACACTTGTCAGTTCGCATTTCAGAATTTTTAAATGAAGTGAATGCACATTGGGTAGTGTATGAGAAATTACTCATGGTCAAGGATTCTCTCCGGAATCCTGCGGCCTGATCTCTTACAGAGCCGTCGGAACTGCGTGTTCTTGAGGATCTCGACGACATCTGAGTTCCTCCTGAGCTCGTCCCCTTCCTTCTCCCCCGAGGCCAGGTGGCTGCACACGAAGCACAGGCTCGTCTGGTGCAGCGACATGCTCACAGAGATGCAACCCTGAAACCAAAGACATGATGGCATTTGAATGTTTGATCTTGACGAAGATGGACATGACAATGGAAAGCCATTTCAGACAGTTGAGCTGCAGTGGACTGGATGAGCCTGCTGAGTGCTGAGTGCTGACCTTGTTGCCGAGGTAGCCCATGATGCCGCGGCCGACGCAGGAGAACCGGACATGACCGACGTGCCGCACCAGCTCTCGCCTCACCCATACCGTGGCGAACAGACCCACCATCTGCTTGCAGGCAACCAGGCAGTACCTCTCCCGCCGGCTCGCTGCCACCGCCGCCGGTGCCGGGCTCTTCACGTCGGCCACCGCAAAGCTACTGGTTGTGACCTCGTCGTCCTCGTCCGACGTCGTCGTGTCGCTCTCGACGGCGTTGGCGTTCTTGCCGCAACCCATCAGGCACGGCGCCCTGTAGGACCTCCGACTCCGAGGCCGCTCCGCCGGGCACGTGCACGTCTTGAGCCGGCGGCCGCGGGTGATGGCGGCGCGGCGGATCTCTCTGTTGGAGGACTTGTGGAACCGCGACGGGTCGAGCGGGCTGGAGCTGGGCGTTTGGAGAGCGGAGACGGGGGAGGCGGAGGCCGTCGTGTCAACGGATCGGCTGAACGAGAGGCTTGCTGCAGCAGCTTCGGAAATGGCGGAGGCGTAGGCGTCGGAGGTTGGTGAGGGCCGGTTCAGCGCCTGGTTGATGAGGGCGAGCCATCTCGACGCCGGCTCGTTGTCCTCGATCACAAGGACGTTGCCGGCGTTGAGGGGGACGACTTCTTGGAACCTGCATTGCAATTGTGGGAAAAAAAAATTCCTATCGTGTTACTATTTCAACTTCAAAGTAACTTAGGTAAATGATATTTAGTCCGTGGATTACAATTTCAGTTTTGCTTGCTGCATTAGGATGTTGATCAAGTTACTACGGTAACTGATTTTCCACGATGTAATTAGTTTAATTTAATGAGTAGATAGCTGACAATGTCAGTTGCTAGCTAACTGTTGGATAAGATCTTGTTCAGGACAACCACAAGAAAAGAAAATTGTGACTGGTTTGCATGATACGAAGCTCAAAGAGCGAAACATTAAATGTGCTCAAATCTCTCGTGGTGCAGGAGATATGAAAATGACAACGATATAAGCTCAAAAGGAAACGTGCCAGAGGGTGTTATGTTTGAAGATATGCATTGTGTAGAAGACATGTAAATCTCTATCTGATATGACAATAGCAATAATGCAAATTTGTGATGTTTAGATTTGTGCATACCCTAACACATAAATGTCTGAGTAGTCATCAGAAGGCAGGAAATCATTCAGATTGAGACCCCTGTCCGGAGTCTTTCCTGCTACGTTCCATGTGGCTGCAAATACCCTATGAAAATCAGAGCAAGAACAGAGTAAATATCTAAACTTGAGCTAATGAAAATATGCTATTTGTGACATGTAATGCAATAAACATTTGAATCGCATAAAATAGTGAGTAGAGCTTTAAAGAATTAGGGACTTTACTGACAACTACGCTCACCTGAAAGCTTCTATATGGGTACTAGTAGTTGTTGGAGGAGAACTGAAGCCGCTGAATTTTAGACTTCTACTTTCTATTTTAGAAAGATGAAGTTAGAAAAGGGGAAGGAAAACCAGGCTTAGAATTCAAGGTCAAAAGAACTATGGTAATACATAGAAGAAAATAAAACTAACTAATGACCAAGTGCAAAACACTAGTGGAGTAAGATGTCATAGTATATACCGGAAAGACTTTTGAAGAAGGATGAGGATGATGCTGACGGGGAAGCCACTGATGACCTCTCTGGGGACTCTTTCAAATCAACTGAAAAAAACGTAAATGGCGTTTTACTTTGATTAGGTTAAATAATTTTTATAACAGGAGAAATCTAGTATGCTTCCTCTTGCCAACTTGAAGTTAGCAATCAAGGCCATGAGAAAAGCTAGTATGCATCAAGCTTCAATTTTCAAAGACCCACAAGGAAATGTATTCTCCTATCATCATGTAGAGAAAAAGTGGTTTGCTTTGCCGTTAAAAAGGATGCTATGAACTCGAGAACCAACCTGTGGAGTTGATGGAGGACTCGGCACTATGCCTTGACAAGGCATTCCCATCCTTTGCTCTTATAATTTTTGGAAAGAGAAACTGAAAAGGAGAGGGTATATAAACTGACTTGTACTTTTTCTCACAGATTATGAAACTTGAATGAATGAAGAGAGAACATGATACCTTCTTTCTGTTGGGTTTCTGCTCCATTTCTGCACAGAGTTTCTACCTCCAGCATCAAATGAACAGCTAATGAAACAGATCAACCATTAAGCAATGAACAGAGGTAATAGAACGCCTGCAGAAGGATTTTTTTAGAGAGAGTTAGGTTGGTAGAACCGTAGAAGTTTTCATGTTGCACGAAACTATGTAGAAAAGTCTCGTGATCAAAAAAGGAAATCAAAGGTAGCCACAGGGTTTCAAGACTTGTTCTTTTGGACAAAGACTGATGCCAAAAGAATTTCAAAGCCAAAACATGAAAGTGAAAAGGCACCAACAGCTTATTTAGAAACTTTACTTGAATAGTAGTATGAACATAACTGGACATAAGAATCTGATCACATCACCAAACAGTACACTATAATTTTCTGCAGAAGACCTCTCAAAATAGATGTACAAACTGAAACGTCCAACCGAACAGACAACAATGATCAAGAACAGAAAAACATTTATAAAAAAGAAAATATTTTGTCACAAAGTATGGCATAAAAACGTTTGAAAATTTATAGAGAGCACAAAACAGGGCTTTTTGCTTGCTCATTTCAAGGATGAACAAATTATAATTTTTTTACCAAGAATATGGTATAGATGATGATGAAGCATGTATTGGTCCAGCCTCAAAGGAAAAAATCTATAATGATGGACATTTGTCCAGAGTTAGAGTGATGATCCAATCCAATGGAACAGTAGTAGTTGACCAAAACAGATTTAAAAGAATTATGGGAAGTTCCAAATGGAGGGGATACAACTGCTGCTGCCATGGACATGCCAATAAGATAACTGGAATTTGAGAAACATTATTTAATAAGATGCTGGAGAAAACGAAACAAACCACAGGAAACCTCACCAAACAATGGACAATAAAATGAGACGAAGTCGCATTTGTTCGCACAAGAACAGGCATATTCGACTAACCTATATACTAACTCTTCGGTGGATCGAAATGGCCATTGCAGGGAATTTGGAGATCTTGCAAGCCTTTGGGAAGCATGAGAAGTAATTGAACAGACAGTTGGAAAGCAAAGACGCTTCAGAAAATGTGGAATTTGACAAGCTGTCTTCCAGTAATAAAGGAAAAGTTGTCACGAACTGAATAAACTAACCTACATATAAACCAAGGCTGTCCACAACTGCATAGTGCTGCATTAAGTATTCAAAGGAAGCATCCAAATAAGGACAGTGGTTGCTGTAGGAACCAACGGAAGCTAGAAAATAGCTGAAAGTTTTGAAAAAGAAGGGTAGAATAGTGAGTACCGAGTACAGGAAACCTCCAAAAACTGTATCAGATACAGACAGCGGGAAGAAACCAAAGCTGAACAAATGACCTTGATTCATAATAAAGTAGTAATCAGATGTGTCATGACCAATCACACACGAAAACCAAGAATGGGGAAGACCACATTATTGATTTTCCAAGGTGGCCGTTTTGGCTTTGGAAGCATCCGAAACAGATGTTTAGGCTCCGAGAGAAGATGACAAGAACTGTTGGTCCAAATTTCATTGGAAACTTAAGAGCATGGTAAGTTGGAGGCAGCAACAAACCTTACAACATAGAGCAGTGAAAAGCATGGCAACCTTATTATGTGCAAGGTATACTGAGTAAAGTTTTTCTTTTTTAAAAATAAAGTAATTAAAAAAAAGGTTGCCATCGGTATCATCCACTGAAGATGTAAATGAAAAATTAACTCTGTTACTGCAATAGAAGCATGAAAACCAGAAAAGAAAAGCTAAGAGGAAGAAAGGTTAGAGAGAATGAAGAGAGAAGCGAGTCCAACAATGATGAAGTGAACTAACTAGAACTACTACCCACCAGATAATTAGGAATGAAAGGACGAGACAAGAGAAATTGGGATTGAGAACGAAAAGAAGTTATCTGATGATACACATACCGCAACAGGAAGAAGGCGGCCGGTAGGTTGATCGCCCCTGTTGATTACTAGATTGGACTCAGTTTCATGGATCTCCTGCCACTTGAATGGTTTACCGCCATGGCAATGGCGACGGACGGGGAGAGGCGTGCTTGCCAAATGGATCTTGAATGCAAACTGGAAAGGAAGAAGGAAACGGTCGTCTGAAAGGGAAATAAGTGGTTAAAGAAAGAGAGCGTTTTTTAAAAAAAAAAGAAAAGAAATAAATGTGATGGTGGTTTGGAAACCGCCGGCTGTGGGAAGCAAGAGGCGATGGCGATGTCGTCGTGGATCGTGCCTTTGCCTGCGGGGGACGGGGAGGTTGACGATGACGAGGAGAAGGGAGACGACGTGGGGGTGGTGCCTCCGCCTCGGTCAAACCCAAACCTTGTCTCCTGCGGCGTCTGCAACTGCAATACGGGGCAACTAGCTGCTTCGTGCACGCCAATACGGAGCAATATAGTGCTGTTCGTCTCGATCATTGGATCCTTGCAAACAGATTGAATTGAATTGAATTGGATCTCCAAGTAAGGTGGTGGTAGCATGTTAGTGATGATCTTGGACCACCTCCTGACGGCCCGGGGCTACTAGTTTAACTTGCTTTGACTTCCTGCTTATTGGTCTCTCTCATCTCAGACTCAGGTCGAAGATGGATTAGCGAGATGGGCAGATAGGCCGTCCTACTGCTCATCCATACATCTCCTCGTTAGAAAAAATTATTACAATCCACTTTTGTAAAGCATCATTTGGTTTATTGTTCTGATTAGTCTTGTTTCACGATGGGCATGCTTAGTTTTTGTTACCGCTCGTAACCAGATCGATAATTTTTTACTCTCGGACACTGTTGCCGCTCAATCAAAGAACTCCAATAAAAAGCTTTTTCTTAGTGCAAATCTATGGGACGGCCTTAACCCACCGATCAATTTAAGAAAAATTTAACAAAATTCTAAAGACTAGTAACGATCGCTCATTGAAAAGACAACTCGGAAAATATTGTACATCTAGTAATGTTTCAACAATACGTGGTAATACTCTATGTCCATCGTATGACCCCGCTACAGAATTGATGATCATGCAAAGCACAGCCACACCAACCGGACGTGACCAACATATCCGCTTCCATCATGTTACTATTTTCATGCCTCAAGTACTCGTCAAGGTAATTTTTTCCATGAACAATCGAGTGTACTCCTAGCTTTGTTGGCTCATGGGTCTTTTACTCAGTACCGGTGCCCCATAGTGACCTCTTTAAGACATGCCCATCTGATTTGCTGGCACCTGTGGAAGCACCGTAACGACTTGGTCTTCAATGTATCAACACCTACTGGAAGGATTGCAAGGAGGGCGCGAACCTTTGGACAGGGCCGGATCCAGCGTGAGGCAGGGGGCTGGAGTCCCGCCAAAGCTCGGGGGTGATACCCCTGCTAAACTTTAGCACCTGTCATATCAGATGTTTGCATATTAATTAGGAATATTAAACATAGTCTAATTACAAAACTAATTACATAGATGGAGTCTAATTCGCGAGATGAATCTATTAAGCCTAATTAGTCCGTGATTTGATAATATGGTGCTACAGTAATTATTTGCGAATGATGGATTAATTAGCCTTGATAGATTCGTCTCGCGAACTAGACTCTATATGTGCAATTAATTTTGTAATTAGCTCATATTTAGTCCTCCTAATTAGCATCCGAACATTCGATGTGACCCTGCTAAAGTTTAGCCCATCGTATCCAAACACCCCCTTAGTTATAGAAAAAGAGGAGGAGAAAGAAGGAAACGAGGGAAAGGAGGAAGAAGACGGAAAAGGGCACCCCTACACTTGGACCCTGGATCCGCCCCTGCCTCTGGAGCAATAGATGGCCGATCGTCGATACCTTAAGCCTGGTGCCTTTTGTTTCCAAGCATGTAACAACTCTGAACGCTTGTCCCCATCCTAATTTTTCCCTAAAACTGTTGAAAATGATGGTGTAAAAGCCTACAGGTGGGGGAACACCCCCCAACTCCCACCCACCCCACACACACAAAAACAAAAAAAAAAGTCTGTCCATCTAATCTCGTGATGGTATTCATAGGGTAGTATTTGTTTCATAGGGGCTAGCGTGTGAGCTTTATTATTATTCTTTTTTTTTTTGTGTGTGTGTGTGTGAAGCTGCAGCTTTAAGTTGAGCTGCTGTGCACAGGCCCAATGAGCCCATAGCTTGCTGGATCGAGTTGGATACATTGACTACTATTATTTGGGCCTCGCCTCCACTCTCAGGCTTCTTTCCATACATTTTCTCCCATCCAGACACTTGTCCAATTAGCTCTGTATACTATTATCAGACCTAATCAACGATTGGTTGGAAAATGAAAATGTACATGTGGATGTAATATTGTCTGATTAGTAATACAATAATATTTATCTATGCATATGAATCATAAACTCGTGTTGGCCAATCACAAAAGGTCTTGGCGCCTGAAAACTTGACCCAAAGTTTTTTTTTTGCATGTTCGAGAACGATACAATATTATCATACAATATTTTTCCAAGTCACTGTGCACGCACGCACGCATGATTCAAATTTTAGAGTTACGTATATATTGTAGCAGGGAGGGGATCCATGCAATAAATAGCTAGCAAATGCTAGCTGGAGATAAGGCGCAAACGCATGACCACAAAAAAAATGCAAGCGGGAGTTGTTGTTTGATTGACCAGCAACTTGCATTGGTTCTCCGTTGCTTGCGGTTGCGTTGCGTGCTCTCCCAGGGCTCTATGCATCGATCCCAGGACTGATCAAGCTTTATGGCGGGGCAGCGCGTATACGTACACGTACGTGCAGCGCGCAGTTTCATCAAATTAAATATATATATATTAAACAGCAGTTTAAATAAATAGCATATGTAACTACAGATAGTAAAACATTAGGACCATGAACAAATAAATTCCAAATAGTTCAAAATAGAGCAGCAACAACAGATGTGTTGAATTTCATATATTTTTCTGATTTAAATACTTGGTTGTGAATTATTCAGATTAAATAAATCAGTTTTTTCTTATTTTCACAAAATACAAAACCACCATTGGAAGAACCAGCAGCTAGTAGAGGACCAATTTGTCACGTTTCAAAGGCGCAGCTTGTCATACTGTTGCCAACCTTTGATGCGTCCAAACACATTATGGTGAATCACTGGGGTGGTGGTCCAGAGCTTTTACTCATACATGACTACATGAGCAAGTAGGCAACAATGCAGAGAGAGATCTCAGATCCACAATGGACCAATGGTTTTATTAGTAGAGAGACCTGTTGACGACCTGCAGCAGGGACCATCTAGATATCTCCATCGTCATCGTCCAAGCAATCCCCATTTCACCGCCGCTAACTCAGATCGTCGCAAGGATTCCACATGCATCTGTTCTGTTCCCGACCGACCGTCCGATTACACCAACTTTGTACAAAATATTTTGTTCATTGTTGTGAAATATGATCTCCTGTCTCCACAATACAATATATTCATACTTAATTTGACCACCAAGGCACTAATTGCTAGTGTAATAGCAAAGTTATAATATTTTGAAACTACCTCTTCAAGACAAATCTAGCCATAGCATTTTTAAACTTTCAATTGAAATCTTCCAAGATATGTTGACGGTCAAAGTTTAAACGTGTTAGCTTAAAATGGCATTTACTTTGTGATAGGAGTAAGCTAAGTAGCAATGCCAGCCGGCTCCCGGCTGACTCTTGCAAGCTTGGTAGCATTAGTTTAGGGCTTTAGGCACAGTGTCATGATCGATCTAATTAAACGAAGAAATTAAACACAAGAGCGTGCAAGTAGCTTTGAAAATGTGAGGTCAGGTCGATGGTATGGGTCGACGACACGGCACAGGATTGCATGAGACTCCTTTTCCCTCATTTAGTAGTTTGTTCCCCCGTACAGTGGTCCTAATTATTATGAAGCAGCCCTATATGAGTATGATGTAATATTAGGACTATTATTATTATTATTATTATTATTATTATTATTATTATTATTATTATTATTATTATTATATTTCTCCATGTATATATATGCGCATGCAATTAAGCCGCGAGTCATTTTCTCTCCCATGGGTCCACCGAATTGATATGATGCACACAAGCAATGACAACACGAGATGATGACTACTATACTCCCTGTGACTCCATAACTCATGGGAAGGATCTCTAGCCTGCCTGTGAGAATTGAATATCCACGAGTATTGCACTCAATTTTCTATCATTTCTAAATTGTAGTGGGCCTTTTTTCATATATATGTATATGTATATGTATATGTATATGTATATGTATATGTATATGTATATGTATATGTATATGTATATGTATATGTATATATATATGTATATGTATATGTATATGTATATGTATATGTATATGTATTATATAGAGAGAGGGTGAGTATACTGTGGCTGGCCATAGAACTAGGCCACTTGGCACGCTGCTAGACCACCAAGCAATCGTAATTACCACCTGGGTCCACAGCTCCCCGCCGATCCGGGCTTACACGAACGAGCGAGCCGAGCCTCCGGTAGCTACGGAGCCGAGAGTCATCACGTAATTGGTGCTGGGAGGAGTGGGAGTCATTAGTCATTACTACATAATCAAAGCAGATTCTTCTTACCAGAACTGCTCCGTCCAGCATACATGCAGGTTACGAGAATTGTCTACACGTGCATGAAGTTACGATAAATTTTTTTCGAACTTGCATGTTACGAGAATACAAAACCAGGGTTGGCTGTTTTCTATAAAGAAATAAAGAATCATTTTACCATAATAGGGATCGTAAGCTCCTTACTACAGGACTGCTGAACAAATCAACTTTCAATCTGCAGGGGTGAGAAATCAAAATTGTTACTCTGAAAAAAGCGAGACATTGAATGATAAGACAGGCATGCTTGTTTGAATTTACCACAATGCCATCGTCAATTTACTAGAATGGTTAGGTTAATGGCTTGGCCAATTTTACGAGAATGGCATCATTAATTAACCACAAGATCATTTACCACAATAGCATAATCAAAATCAAGTTACTATAAAATAGTCCCTCGTGCAGAGTTTATAAAGAAATAAAGAATTATTTTACCGTTTTACGAGAATGCGTGGATCAAGTTACTAGAATATTATTATTCATTTTTTAGACAATATTCTACTCCTTCCGTAAAGAAATAAGATTTTTTATGAGAATGTGTGGATCAGATATACTCTACTCCTCTAGTAGTGTACCAGAAGTTATCTGATGGTTTACTATAATACATTAGTTAATAAAAGATGTTTTAATTTGAATATATCTAGTATTTTAGCGGAACACGTATGAATCATGACAATGGCTTATGTACTGGAATCTATATAGTCGCACTACTGTGGATTTAATGTCTAATGTCTAGTACCGGTTGGGAACCCCTTCTAATACCGGTTCCGCAACCAATACTGACAATTCGGTACTAGAAGGGGGTACTTTAGTACCGGTTGAGATAACCGATACTAAAAGGTATTAAAAAATTAAAAAAAAATGAATCCCCCCGCCAGCCCTCCCCCCCTCTCCCCGCCACAGCCCCCTCCGCCGTCCGCCCGCCCGCCACTCCACAGCCCCCTCCGCCGTCCGCCACTCCACCGCCGGCCCCCGCCCCGCCACCGCCATCTCACCTCGCCCCGCTGCTGCTCCTCACCGCCGGTGAGGGGCGAGCGGAGGGGGGAGGGGAGGCAGAGGAGGAGCTTGAGGATGAGGCAGAGGAGGAGCTAGAGGATGAGTGCTACTGTGCCGCTTTAAAACCGGGTGAGAGAGAGAGATAGCGGAGGGCGACGCTGTTATGCCTCACTGCAGGCGGACGGATGGATAAGGGTGCGAGAGCTCTTTAGTACCGGGTGGGGACCTTTAGTACCGGGTGGAGCCTCCACCAGGTACTAATGTGCCTTAGGGCCTTTAGTACCGAGTGGAGCCTCCACTCGGTACTAATGGGTGACATTTAGTATCGGGTGGACCTCCCACCCGGTACTAAAGGACCTCCGGGGGTTCCTAAATTTAGATACGGTACTAATGTTAGTACCAGACTTAAATGTGACCGGTACTAAGGGAGTGGACGAGAGATCCATTCCCTAGTAGTGTCGATTATTACGGTAAAACATTAATAGAAGGATATGGCACAACTACGACTTGCTTTAAGTACTGTACAATAATTTAGAAAACATTACACACTTATAGACACATATATGTGTACATCAGAATTAGAGAATCATTTGGAGCTTCTCTCGTTCAGTTGCAGCAAGTTGGCCGCATACTGAACTCAGAATTAATCAACCATGCCTATTAGCTGCTCTTAAGTAAGCGCATCTTGCCCAGAACTTGCCACAAGGCCTCATCACCTAAAAACTTCATAACAAGGAGAATAGTAAACAAATATGTTCATTTCACATCTGTAATAAGTGTTTAGATGATTGAGAGCAAATATGCATGCAGATTAGGCATAAATCAACATCTGGGTAGATAAATTGCAAAAATATGAAGAATCATGCAGCGCATAATGAATTGACAACAGCCGAGTAGAAGGAAACTAACTTGCAAGCACTAACACAATAGGGATACTTGGTCCTCTATTTTGCAACTGAAAACAGAGCAGCTGAAAGATCTTAATACTGAATATACTATACTACAACTGAAAACTAGAGCAGCTAGAAAAGCAAACAATGCTAATTATACCCATAAAATTCTCATACACTACTACCATTTTGTATGGTCTTGTGTCTCGGATTTGTGAAAAAACAAATTTACAACAACACATCTACTATAATATCTTTGCAGTTATTGGAAGCTACGGCAGATATCTTTTTGTTAATAGGGATCGTAAGCTCCTTACTACAGGACTGCTGAACATATCAATTTTCAATCTGCAAGGGTGAAAAATCAAAAATATTACTCTGAAAAAAGCGAGGACATTGAATGATAAGACAGCCATGCTTGTTTGAATTTACCACAATGCCATCATCAATTTACTAGAATGGTTAGGTTAATGGTTTGGCCAATTTTACAAGAATGGCATCATTAATTAACCACAAGATCATTTACCACAATGGCATAATCAAGTTAGTATAAAATAGTGTCGAGTTTATTAGAATCCCTCGTACCAGAATTACGAAAATTGATACTTACATGGTCAAATTTACAACAATGGCATGCATAATCAATATACTAGAATGGCACAATCAAGTTACTATAAAATGATGCCAAATTTTTTAGAATCCAGCATAGCATGGTGATAGCAATGGCTTCAGCAATGACCCAAAACGTACTGATGACTTCAGTATTGTATATAATTTACGAGAAGCAAAATCCTAGTGACAAGCTTACTGCGATATACCTCTTTGCTTTAATTGGAGATCGCAAGCACGTTTGCCTAATAAATCTGCTAAAAAAACGAATTTCAATCTGCAGTAAGAGTCAAAAGATAACGAGACTTTGATAATTTGGGTGTTTGGCAGGAGGTGCCAATCAGTCCCCAAACCTGATTCGCATTTAAGGTTTCGCAAAGGAAAAAACAAAATTAGCAATGATGGAATCAATTGAATCAAACTGCTTAGATAGGGAGAGGGGATTAACTTGCATAAGCCTAATCCCTAATCTGACTTCAGGTTCCTACTACGCAATCAAATCGAATTAAATATACAGAATAAGATAGATTACCGGAATCGTTTGGCAGTCTAATAAGTGGGCAGTGAGAACGGCGTAACCTGATCTCCCATGCGCGACCTGGTTAGGATCTCTCCGTCTCCGTGGCCTGTCTGCCGCTGGAATCTGACTTCATCGCCTCCCGGGCACTCAAGATGGTGTCGCTGGTTCGGGAGGGCAGAGGGCACTATTGCCGCGAGAGGGGAAGGGCCGCCTCAGGGTCACCGCGAGATGAGAAACGGGATATTCGACGGCGATTCTGCGTGCGCGTGGGATGAGAATTGGGAGGAATTTTGGGATGGGGTGTTTGGCTAATCGGTGCTCCGGGCTCGGAGCCGGGTCGAGCCATCATGCGAGGCTCGGAGCCGCGCAGGATCGACGGCAGATGGCGCGGTCTGCCAGAATACCGGTTCGATCGGGTGTGGTGAGGAGGACTGGCCCGGCCATAGAATTAGCTTTTATATATAGAGAGAGAGACACACACATACATACTTCTAAGGTTATGCATGGTATATAATGTACTGCATGCAAAAAAAAATTGCACAAATATATATGTTTGCATCAGAAATAGACTTCTTCGGTCCAAATTGTATATTTGTGGCGTTTTGGACCTACGTGGCAACAATTTTAGCTACCAATTTCAAAAATTAAAAATTGCATGGCATGAATCATAAAACACCACATTTACGCTTTCAATCTTAAGAAGTACATAAATATATGTGTTTGCTTAATACTATTTAGTTTCTTAGATCATACGCGGTGGCGAAATGTGTATATAAACATGTTACCACCCCCTATAAAATGTTTGTAGCGGTGAAAGAAAAGATGAGAACATGCATGTGGTCAAGATCTCATATATATATATATATATATATATATATATATATATATATATATATATATATATATATATATATATATATATATATATATATATATATATATATATATATATATATATATTGACATAATCTCGCACTGCACAAAGAGCGGGCACAAATAAATGAGCTCAGTGATCTGTAGGCTGAAATGTTGCGCACATGTATCACTAGAAGCGTTGATGCGCAAAAAAAAAGGAAGAAAAAGAGTAAAGCGTTGCATCACGCGCGTGAGGGTATACTATCAAGTAAAAGGGCACGTGGGTTTATAAATAGGGTTGAAGCGACAGGTTGCCCATCAATGGCAGGAACGCGTGACGTGGAACCTAAAAATCCCACAAGCACAACAAGATGCTACTGCAGGGCCGTACACCATGGCAGGAGGGGCCAGGTCATACTCATACATGCAAGCATGGCCAATTAATATATCTATCCGTTCTCAGCTAGCAACTGGCATACAAGCTCATCGATCGTATCCTGGTCGACTTTTGTTGTGAACTTGTGATCCAGAGTCCAGGCAGACAATAATATATAGATAAACTAGCTAAGGTTTTTAATTAAAAGGGGGCTTAGCTGACTTGTACAACTCTGTGCTAGTAAAATTCCTATGTGTATTTCATATAGCAGTCCAATGTACTTCATCTATGGAGAGACAGAATCATTACAGGTCAAAAACAATTGTCCATTTTTAAAAAAAAAGAAAATTACAAGACCTTTTGTTGGAACCTAGCTATCATCCAGCTTCTGGGTCCTGGCAACCGCTATGTCGTTCCTACACGGCAGAACAAAATGCCTCGAGTAAGAGGAGTACATGCAAAAGTCTAGCTTTAAATTTCACACAGTAGCAAACTGTTCCTCTAGGTAATCCATGCTTTAAATTGGAAGTGGGCCTGGGTCAACTTCTCTGATTCATGTGATGTCCTTGACAGAAAGGGAAAGCATGCATGCACACATAGCTGCCTGAGTGAAAAGAGATCATCAGCGAGAACATGGTAGTTGCTGGCTGCTAGCAGGTTAGTTAGATGATAGCAAGTGAAAAGGAGCTCACTCACATTCACCTCTTGTCCTATATATAACCGGCCGGCACACGCTCCATCTTCATGGGACAACAGTAGGGAAGCTACTACTAGTACCACACTGCAGGCAGCCAGGCACCGGCCGGCCGGAGAGAAGGAAGACACGACGATGGGGAGGCCGCCGTGCTGCGACAAGGTGGGGATCAAGAAGGGGCCATGGACGCCGGAGGAGGACATCATCCTTGTCTCCTACATCCAGGAGCACGGCCCCGGCAACTGGCGCTCCGTGCCCATCAACACCGGCCTCATGCGCTGCAGCAAGAGCTGCCGCCTCCGCTGGACCAACTACCTCCGCCCCGGCATCCGGCGAGGCAACTTCACGCCCCACGAGGAAGGCATCATCGTCCACCTCCAGTCCTTGCTAGGCAACAGGTATCTTCGCATCTTGCTCAATCCGGCCATCCATGGCGGCGTGCATGGTGATTGACCCGCAGTCCCTACACATGAATATATGCAGATGGGCGGCCATAGCTTCGTACCTCCCCCAGCGGACCGACAATGACATCAAGAACTACTGGAACACCCACCTCAAGAAGAAGCTCAAGAAGCACCAAGCCATCGGCGCAATCTTCGCGCCACCTCCCCCCTCCTCTGAATCTTCTTCCATCATACCTACCACCGCCGGCGCCAGCCATCATGTCGATCTCCATCATGACATAATCGGCAGCAAGGACTACAACTACGCGCGTCCAGCAGCCTGCAGCAACCCGGCCGAGGTCACCCAGCTCATCGCCCGGCGCTCGCCGTTCGCCGCCACCGACGGTGACAGCTCCTCCTCGTCGTACGCCTCCAGCATGGACAACATATCCAAGCTGCTCAACGGATTCATGAAGAGTTCCCCACCAACGCAGAACGACGCCACCGCCGACATCAAGCCCTGTGCCACCGACATCAACCCTTTGCTGTCGTTCAACCACATGTCGGGCGGCAGTAATACGCTGCCACCATTCAGCGACATGCTGCCGCCGTCGCCACCGCCGCAGCAGCAGCCGGCGTTGACGATGGGACACCGCGGTTACGACAACGAGCCCAAGCAGCAACACCACCAGCAGGGGCCGCTGTCTCCGATCGAGAAGTGGCTGTTCGAAGAGGCCGCCGAGCAGGTCGTCGACCTCATGGATCTGTCCGACGCCTGCTGCTCAGTTCCAATGATGTTCTAGAAGATCAAACAAAGAAGACAAATACACGTCAGTTAGATAGAATTTATTGGTTCAGATTACTTTCAGTAGGAGACTTGATATACTATATGTTGCATTGTATCCATTCATGAGAAAAGAACAATACATACATAGTAGTCAAACTCCGTGTGAGGCACGGTCATCTAGTTAGTGACACGTTACTGTGGTAGATTTGACACTGCCAATCAAAAGTCAGAAGAATAAGAGACAGCAACAGGAATAAGCAAGGATGACCAAATGACATGCAAGCATGTCAGCATGATGTAATTAACTACATGGTTCGCATTAATTTGTTATATATATATATTTCTTTTATACATATTGAGGTGCACTTAGATCAGTTTGTTGAACTCTTGGTTTCTATTTGTCCATTAGTAGAGAATTAGAATTATCCCGTTGTTTTTAAAAACATGTGAATAGACTTAATATATGGGACAGTGAAATATTACCTATGTCTAGCAAGCAAGCCAAGCATGGACATTTGCATTGGTCAGTCCTGAAATATGAAATGCAGAATGGCAGTACTCACAAAAAAATGAATGAATGCGTGGAGTATAGACTTAATTTTGCTAGATAGAAGCTAAAGAGAAGTATACTCAAGGAAAATAATAAGAAAAAAAAATCTTCAGAGAGGTGGTCCCTGATGTAATTGCAAGTCTCCATCAGCAAGCAGATGGTCCATGATCACATTCAGTGCAGAAAGAAAACCCAACTCCCATTTTTTATTTTCTTTTTTTTTCCTATCCCCTCCCATTCATTTAGTACAAATCATTTCTTTTCTTTTCAAATGCTTTAATGCTTCCATGGAAAATTAAACAAGTGTTAAAGTATTTATGCAATAGCTTTCAATGGAAAATAACATGCATTCCCTACCATGGTGCAAAATATTGGCATACTTGGTGCCTAGCAATGCAAGATCATCAACATAAGTGGAAATGCGTTGCTAGTTAGTCACATGTCAAATTAAATCCAAAGGTAGAACACTAGAACAGAGAATGCTGGCATCAGTATAGAAGGGAATGTTAGTATTCGATGATTAAGGCATGTTCTGACGTGTCCTTCTCTGGTACACGTCCCTTTTATGTCATTTGCAGAAAACGTAAACCTCTGCATCTATTTTTCAAGAAATTGTTGTGCAGTATATTACAAAGGAGAAAGAGTTTTAAGCGGCCTACAATGCACAACTGGCAACCAGAACTGCTGGCCAAAAAACATAGACAAGCTATTACATACTACTGACATAAAAACGACAACTGCCAGAAATCAACACCGCTGGTATTATACACTGAGCCTAACATGATAAATATAGAAATACTGCAAAATTAAAGGCAGTGTGCAAACTTCATATTTCTTTATGTTTATTAAGTGTAAAACATGAAAATCTCAAATGGTATATTGATCTTTGGATGAGAGCAAAACCTCAGAGCAAGTGTAAGCTGATTAATGTCTCAAGCTTTGATTGTTCTGCCTGTACAACGCCTAGTCTGTCGCCAGAATCTCGATGTTGCACACCTGAGTACAGAACAACTGACCCAGCTTGCTTGGTGCAGATATATGCATGTCTCGGATCAGGTAGAGCTGGACCAGAGATCATATCAGCATATACCGTTTAAACTTTGTCCTATACCAACCACAACTAGGAATGTTAAGTCCAGTCATAGTCTATAACTGATTTCATTAAGTCTTCAACCAAATGGAAGGAAGACAACCTTCTGTCCCGGCAAAAATAGGTTGAGGACCATCTGCATCCAGCCAGGAAAAGAACAATCCTAGCACACTCTGCGCTGATTCAAACTAGGAAATATGAAACACCAACTAAACATGAATTAAAATTAATCTGCATATGATGTATGTTTGATTGAAGGCAAGGCCATGATAATTCCATTTAGCTCATCTATGCAAAAGCATCCAGTAACTACATACATATCTTCAGAGCACAATAAGCATCGATTAGAAGCCTGCATCTCAGTCTCAGTATAGCCATCAGTGTATAGGAGGGACCAAGGCAGGACCATATGGCCACGTGTAATTGAACCGTACCAATGGAAGAATGTGCCAGCACAACCAACCCGCAGGTAGGCATTAAGTACGAAAGGTCAATTTATGTTACCTCTGGACGAAGCTCCACTGCCTTTCAGGAAACTTCTTGCAGCATAGTAATACAGATAGGTTGTCGGTTTCGTCGAAAAGCTGTTTATATATCTGTTTTCGTAACAGGCAAAATCAATCCTCGGTTCTGGAACTGAAGTGATGTGAAAACCATTGCAGCATGCTGAGGGGCAGTTCATGACCCTTGACCACTGAATATTGATTCTAAGGAATCCTGAAGTCTCTTGTGCAAAGGTTTTACCTTACAGCTCATAATCACCAGTCAAAAAAGGAGTCTTTATGTGTGGACCTATACCTTACAGCATCAACTGTTCTTTTCATCTGGACCTATACCACTTCTGCAAGGATGGGTCTTTGTTCTGAGGCCTGCGTTTGTCTTATGTCCAGATGCACATTCCATATGACATCGTCGATTGACAGACGTAAGTTTCCATCGGTATTATTTCTGCACAAAAGGCAATAGACTCAAAGCTGGATCTCATTAACACCGGGTGGCCCCTAATAGATGATACCCTCCCTCAGGAGTAAGAAATACAAGCCGTTTGAAAGTGACACATTCTGTAGCATAAGGATAGTGTCATCATCAGTTCTTTAATTGCTCTTTAATAGGCAGATAATGTAACAAAAGAAAAGGAAAGATCTGACGACCTGAACAATGTCACCCATGAATATTTAAATGAGTAAGGATTTCAGTTAACTCAAAAAAACTTTCCAGTCCAAATTTATGGGATTGTGACAAGGTTTTTTATGTGAGCCTGCATTACACCTGATGAAAACAAGTGTAAGCTTTTTGTCACCGGACAAAAAGATTCTAGCCAGTTAAGTAGCTTTGTGTAACAATTATTTCAAAAACTAATTTCTACTTAATGTATCATACAAAGACACTGCACAGTTTCTCTTATTCCCTTTTTGTCAATTTTATGCATAAGCCACATCTACATGTGAACCATGTTGCGTGTCACAGAAGATTGACTTGTTAACAAGATAAGCAAGTCTTTTTACAAAGAAAAGAAAAGGAAGATAGCACTCGGTCATATTTTTTAGCCTTTCCTGCATCTGCAAAACTATGTAGTCATGAAAGAAGTAGAACAAAGTGAAAAACACACAAAATAAACGTGCCTTCTGGAACCTTAATATATCAATGAATTGGCAATAGCATTCCAGTTCCTGGAAATTATATGTCCATACAAAAACTACCACCTTGTCTGCCAGGGAAATAACATGTACAGCTATTCAAGAAATTGCAGTGACCTGCTTCTTTACTGAAGAATGAACTATTTCTGCTCAGATGCTATGAATTTTTAGAAGTCAAAGTCCAAATATCTCCATCAGTGCATTTTAGGTACTCAGCAGGCCTGACTCTACATCTAATTATAGGTGATATATAAAGAGGGAATATTGCAAAAGCACATGACCTTTAACAACTTAACTCAGGTTGCTGCTAAAAAAACTAGAACTACTGCAGAAATCTGTGACTAAAAGTGAAACAACTGCTGCAGAAAAATGAAAGTATTATTTCTCTTTTACAAAAATACACCTTGCACTTGCGCTATTTGTTCAAAAGATTGTGAAAAAACACCTTTAGACAAGCCTTTAACTTGTCCATATCTTGGTTCACATGAAAGTACATTTGAACAGTATAATCAATGAGTTCATGACAACAAAGCTAGTAGCTACCTCCCAACTACTAACCAGACTCCACAAGGAGTCAAGGACCACCTTAGACAGCCAGTTCTGTTGTTGTTGAGTAAGACCACCACAGCCATTGCCTTCAACTAAGACAACTCCTGTTACAAATATTGTCATGAGAACTTTACGAATACCAAGCTCTTGGTAGATTTTTTTTTCAATTTCAGAAGAATAGATTCTAGAAAGTATATCTAAGAGGGACCACAAAGTGACCAGGAGAACTGTAGACAATACAAAGGTTGATATTATCAGAATTCAGAAAATAAATGAAAGCTTTATCAGCTATGATAGAAATGCCTATATTTTGAGACTACTGACCTTTACTAGTGAATATGCAAACAAATATTTCTTGCTTAAGAATTGAATTTACACATTTAGTACAGAACACTTATATAAAATAGAATTGTAGATAAGCTAGAGCTTTCTAATTATACAGGCTACACTAGCGAACTTCACAGGCATAAATTGTTCACCGCATATCTTCCACTTGTATAGCTGTCCAATACAGGATCACTCTGTTTGAGAATCAATATATGTGATTCATTGATGTATATTTAGGCAACAAAGCAGTATGACTACGTCATCATAATCGTGCTTATTTGTCACACGTCATAAGCATATATATGAGACCGTCCCATAACCAATTATTAAATGCAGGCTTTCCCCACTAGAGCACATTTAATAGGCTTGATATGGTATTCAAGAGGTTATGAAACATGCCACAGTGCCTGCTATTTTATCCAGGTATTGTGCCAAGATTCAAGCTCCAACAGAACAAAGAGCTGATGAAGCCATTTGGCACAACTTAGTGCCATCTGCATATCCAAAAATAAAGATCGGCAGGCAGCACTATCTGCAGACTGCAAGTTGGGAAAATAATATGAATTTGTCATCACAGGACCATCAATCGATTATAAATATTGAGATAAGAAAGGATGGGATGGATGATTGCCAACTAACAATAATCACAAATCACAACAGTAGCAAAAGTGAACATAAATTGGTTAGTTAATTTATTTATTGAGATCAAGATAAAGTAGAGCAAATATTTCTTTGGCTTATTGAATTGTGGAAAATTCAAAATGCTCAATATTCGCACAATTTTATCAAGCAAACCATTTTGTGTAAACTGATCATATATTTTTGAATGAGTGAAAGCTGTTCTCCTGATGCTTTAATATCTAATTATATTCATGTAGAAAGCAAGGTATATAAGGACGTATGAGTGCAGAATGTGCTAGCAAATCATGACTATTTACAGTAGCCGTATGTGCCCCCATCAACCAGAATTTGAAGGAAAGCATGGCACATGATTATGCTGGTTGTAAGGAATTAGCATAGGACCACTAGCTGTCCGCAATTCGTACAGGAACAAAAGTATCGTCAGACTGGACAATCAATTTACAATTTTCATGATTGAGAATGACCAACCTAAAGAAAAACACTAGTCAATAGGTCGTCGAACCACAATGAAAACCCAAGGGCACTCTAGGCAACGAGTGTTAGAAGATGTGTATGTGCTACATGTGCTGCGCGTGCACATGGGTCCTGGCTGTGTGCCAAGCCCAGGCCGGCTCCCTGCCGTGCCCTAGATGGATTAGGATGGGCAGTTTTATCCCTTATCCCTTGGTCGTATGTGTTTTTATAAACCTCACCAAGGGCTGCCTATATATTCGTACATGTTGTATACCCTAATCAATCTATTATTCCACGCAATCTCTATTGCTTTCATAGTATCACGAGTCCGGGATGGATTAGGATGGGCAGTCTTATCTCTTGGTCGGTTGTGTTTCTATAAACCTCACTAAGGGCTGCCTATATATTTGTATACCCTAATCAATCTATTATTACACGCAATCTCTATTGCTTTCAACGAGTTTGATGTGGATTGTGTAGTAGAAAGGAGCATGTCTGATTGATGTAAACTAAACTGTACAGGTAAAGCTCTCAGTTGAAGATGTGGTCCAAAATTCTCATTTCTTGTATTCAAATTGATGCTATCTAGTAGAAACGACACGTAACACTCTTTTCAACAAGAAAATCGACCAAAAGAGGACAGGACAGAGTAATAGAACACAATATATAGGTGGATGTCAAGTCATCATCAAAGATTCAGTTGTTCATGGAGCCGATGTTTATGCATCAACATCTAGTTAAACAGTTATACAGCAACCGTCAACCTTGATCAACATTGGATTGGATCATTGGACGTCATCGTCAGACCTAAGTACAAGAAAACACGAGTTAGGCATTGGAAAACTGTGCTTGCTAGCTGTTAGGATGGAAACCATGTGGGCAGTATTTTATTAAAAGGGAGAACTCTGAAGGGAAGGTGAATTATTGAAGACTAATAAAAAATGCAGAGAAGTTCACTTTGATTAAATGCCTAGTAAAGTGTGATATTAAGCTACCGATGCATAATAATGATAATGATAACCTAATGAAAGATAACCTAATGAAAGCGATTCTTATTGGTATCAACAAAAATCAAGCAGGTGTCCAGAAAGGAGGGGAACTTACAAAACAGAAAACAGAGGTGCAATGGACCACTCCACAGCGATGGAGTGCCACACGTGTGGATTGGTAACAACATGGTAATGAAAGCCAGAGGCAGTTGCATAACCAGTCATGCCCATGTCCGAAACCACAGGGTGCCGGCGCTATCCCCACTCAACCAACAGCATTGACCACCACTGTCTGAAACATGTGGACAAATTCAGGTTTAGTGATTTGGATCTCCAGAAATTAGCAGGGAATAAGGAGAAATGGGCTGTCCTGCAGTCCCCGTTCACAGCTCAAACGGTTTCCAAGACCATTTGGACTTCAACTTAGGGCCAGAATTTATAAAGCTCGCAGTTTATCATTACAACCCGGTGTAAAAATATCCTAGATCATCACTGCATAGTGCAGAAGTATACTTGCAGCAAAGAGTGAAAATCACTGCAAAGAAACAAAAGCTTTCTACTTACAAGCAAACACTTCCAGTAAGAGGAAGAGGGAAACCCAAACTAAGCTGAACATGTCATAAGGTTATGGTGATACAGCTACCAATTCAAAGTTCTCAGATTTGTTAGTTTATTTATTTCAACAATGCTCAGTAGGTAACAGAAAGTACTACATCAATCTTCCTTGAGAATAAGGGTATGAATTAGCTACCAGTTATATGATAAATTGCAATAGAACTAATTTAGAAAATTGCTGCATGCACATAGTATGGAAATTAGGCATGTATAGTACGTGATTGTACCTTGCCATGTATGCAAGACTGTACAACGTATACATGATTGTATCCTTGTATACATGGCAAGGTACATCACGTAATATACGTGCCTGACAGGAATGAAGGAGAAAAAAAAGAGTGGAAATTTTCGATTGTTACTTAGATGATCAAACAGAAATACAGTTAATTCAGTTGGAAGTGTTTCTTACTCCTGCGGACTTTGATTACTGATACTGTATAAGAAAATATCTCACCGGTTCATAATAAACTGCAATCATAAAAAGCAACAGAATTTTCATACAAGAAATCCATTTATCATCATTAACAAATTTTCATGATTAAAATCAAATTGAGATGACCAACATTTCCTGCAGATAAAGTATATCCTAAAAATGAATTGGATAACATCAGCAATTTAGCATCAGTTCACATATGAAAATGGAACTCTGCTCTACTTTTCTATAATACTCATCATAGAATCATGAATCTTATGATATCTGGTTGAAATTCAAGTTCTTATATAATGTAAAAATCACTAAATCATGTCATGTATTAACCTATACCTATAGGATACAAATCACTCACTAAAACTGCATCACATATTAGCCTATACCTGTAGGATACAAATCAGTCAAATTTCAGGATATCCATTCAAAGATTGAAGGGTTGGTTTGTAGCCTAGTGGATGAACACAACAATTACAGCTCTACAGCAATCATAAGACTTTATTTCAAAACAGCACCTTCTTTGCTGTACAAAACATATTAGTTCCTTGCGAGCACTTGTTCACTGCATTGAGGATGTACAACCCGAGTTGCTAAGTTACCTGAACTATCTGGTCCACGAGATGACATACCCGATATATATTTGTACAAAGATCAACTGTGTAAATTTGTGGAAGCACGACAAATATCATGAACAATATGGTACAGATTTACAGCCATCAAGACTGAAAAAAATAAAGTGACCACTTCCTTGCTTCAGCATTATTTGTAACAGAAAAGAACATATCAGCTCCTAAGATGGTTTTGTAGTTTGTGGAAACCAGAGCAGGCTCAGACACTAGATAAAGGAGCTTGTTATAAACACAAAGAATTTCAACACTTGGTGAATGGTGATACAGAATTGAATACAACAAATGTCCACAAGCATGTTTATGAAGATACGTACAGACATCCATTCTATCAGATAAAGAAAAACAGTAAACAAACATACTTTTCCCCCTCTACGTTAGAATCTGTAGATCTATCATTTTCTAATGGGGGAGTTGAGGAAAGTCCTCTTCTTCTCAGTTTCTAAAGTCACAATCACTGGGCAGCTCAAACTTAGCAAAGCAGAATGCTTGTCAGGCGGCTTTCACTACGTTAGTGAAATGGCAGCTGGACTGGTATTTCGGAAAATACATGCCATTTACCACCTGGCTGGCCTCAAGCACCTTTATTCAGGGAGAATCATGCCTGAGCCCTCCCATCTTGGGACCTGAAAGAATCACCCGCGTTTTACAAGCAAATGCCATCTGATCATAGCTTCTCAGTCAACCGAATCATGAAAGAACTGACAGCAACAACATCCAGAACAATCCATGATGACTCAAACATGTCGTGGAAATAGTCTGCGCCAATCTCCTCTGCCGCTGATCTGAATGCATTTCCAAACGCATTACCCTGAACAGCCCCAAGCCTTGGCTTCCCACATACCCCGACAACCAGCACCTTCTCAGGTTCCTTTGCCAAGCAAGCACAGATTAGTGGCTTCATCCTCGCACCCCTTTCCTTCAGTGCATCCATCAGAAAGAAACAGAATTTTGTAAGTGCTTGTGGATGGCAAAGCTTGTTAGTGTCCACAGGGTCATCAAGCTTCACCCACCGGAACTTCTTGGCGCTCCGTATAAACCCTGTCTTAGTAATCGCCGAGCTTCCTTGCCTCAATATTGCCCTCTGTATTTCAATTGCAGACTGCATCCCTTTCCGCAACTGATCAACATTGCTCAGTGACAATGCAGAGTAAGCAACCCAAAACTGCTCAGCAGCCAAAGACTCCTTTGAGTCCTTGGACTCGGAATTGAGGGATTCGAGCAAAGCTGTGACGCCATACACAACATCTGCAGCAGAAACCTTGGACCTGTAGCCGTGCACTCTCAGGAAGCTCCGGTAGTAGAATTCAGTGAGCCCGTACTCGGGCAGGAAGCGGTCAAACTCATCCCGCATCTTGCGCTTGACCTCCATGCTCATGTACTGGAAGTTCTTCTGGCAATCTGCAAGTGGGAACCCCATCCTCGCCAATAGCAGCTTGAGCTTCTTGAGACCATTGTCGCTCCACGTCTTGAGCTTAGTGGCAACATAGGAGGAGCAGAGCATGGAGTCGAACAAGCTCCACTCCCGCAGCAGCATGAGCCTGGGCTCGTCCTCGTAGGCGATGCGGGAGGCCTCCGGCGCCCGGATCTTGGTGCCGTCCTTGAGCGTGACGACGGAGCCGACGCCGGAGGGGTCGAGGTTGCCCGAGCCGTTGATGTGCTGCTCGAGCTCCATGACGGCGGCCTGGTAGCGCTCGTTGGTGATGCGGTCGTGGACGAACTGGTCGGTGAGGGCGACGCAGGCGAGCCAGAGGAGCTCGTTGGTGTTCTTGCGCAGGGCGTGGGCGAGGTCGTACATGAGGCACCCCGACGGCTTGCCGTGGAAGGTGCCGAGGCGGTAGTACTCCCGGCGCAGCTTGGCGAAGAGCCTGACGGGGTCGCCGCCTTCCGCCTCCGCGTCGTCGGAGAGCCGGCGCCTCTTCCTCCTGCCGCCGTCCTCGGCGTCGGAGTCGGATTCCGAGGCATCGGAGTTTTCGTCGTCCTCGTCAGGGACGCGGAGATGGTCGTCGGCGTCCCCCTCGGCGGCGAGGTCGGAGGCGTCGGCGAGGGATGAGAGGTCGAAGTCGTAGGAGAGATCCGCGGTGTGCTCGTCGTCGGCGGTGAATAGCACCACCACGCGGTCATTGTGGGCGCAGAGGTTGTGGAGGTGGACGGGGCGGTGGGAGTCGACGACGAAGGCGGTGGCAGCGTGGGGCAGGATCCCGCGGAGGTCGCGGTGGGCGCCCCAGTTGACGAGGACGCAGCAGAGCGGGACGGTGGTGGCGGAGAAGGAGGCGAGGAGGTCCCTGGCCCTGGCGGCGGAGGCGACGGGGTAGATGGAGAAGCGGATGGAGTCGGCGGAGAGGACGTGGGCGAGGGCCCTGACGGCGCAGAGGGAGTCGGCGTCGGCGGCGGAGGGGAGGATCAGGAGCGGGGAGGAGGAGCCCGCCGCGGCGGCGGCGGCGCGGAGGCGCGCGTAGAAGGAGTCGACGCGCAGCTCGCGCACCATCGCGGCTGCATCAATCGGGATCGAGGGCGTGTGGGGAATTGGAATTGGAGCTCGGCGCGGAGGGATTGAGAAATGGGGATCTGGGCTGGGGTGCGGAGCGGCGGGAGGGAGAGGGGTTTGGCACTTGGATTTGGGCGTTTTGTGAGGGCGCGCGGGGGATCGAATTTGGAATTTCGTTTTGGGAGGGAAGCCCCGCCGCCAGTTGCGTTGAGATTTTGGGGATCCAACCGCATGTGGGTCCATCCATTTGTGGGCTGCACGCTGACATTGGCGAGAGATGGGCTTGGCCCAGTTAATGTTGGACCGGCAACTAATTTCTTGGGCCAAAATATTTGAGCTGGAAACACTTTGGGCTCCAATTTTTTCTGCAAGGTTTTTGCGGCTTGATTGGTTGGTTGAGGGAACAGGTGGAATTGCTTAGCTTTGATCAGCTCCGTAGAAATGAATTTTCAAATAGTGCACTAAACAATGAGCGGGCTGAAGAGTGGCATCCACGCATCTTATTTTGCTGTGATAACTCATGCATGCATTTGCAGGCAACACCACTATAACACGTACAAATGTGCACAACAATTGAAAAGGAGTGAGCACATACTCAGCATGAAAAGGAGACATGTGACGCACGTGCTGCACCCCAAGGTTGCAAAATCGCACCCAATCAAGCACCCAGCCTTTGCAGCCCCAATCTATATAAGAGCTAGCAACACATTGAGGTGAGGTCCAAGAACACCCACACGTACATGCACGTAGATCCATTGATTGCCTCGAGCTAGCGCGCATGATCGGTATGCACTTAAAGCGAAATGGTGCTACCAAACTGTTGAGCCATGCAAGGTGCTCGTGATACCTGGCGCAAAATTGAAAAGCTTGATAATTTGAACCCGGAGAGCAAAAGCACATGCATGGAGCCATAGGAGTGACTTAGGGCCTGTTTGGTGGAGTTTCATCCGATTCTGATTCTTCATGGGAGTTGATTCTCTAAGAGAAGTGATTCTGTGGCTGAAAGTGATTCTCTAGCATAAATAACTCTTAAAATCAGAATAGAGAATCGCTTCACAGAATCAGAAGAAGCTACTTTTTTCACCTCCAACCTCTTAGTTCATTTTAGAGAATCACTTCATAGAATTAGCAGAGGATCACTTCTCCCTGAAAAACTGTTTGGCAGTGCTCCTACTAAATTTAGCAGGAAATCAACTCTAGATAGTTTGTGCTTGAACTCATACGCACACATCTGGCAAAAATGGACCGGCAGCTGACCTTTAGGTGATCAACACACTCTTAAAGTCATGAGTAGTAGGTGAGGAAGATTCAATACGGTAAAAAAAAATGAAGTGGGAAATTGAGAAGACTGCTATAGAAATTGACAAGCCTCCACTAAGCAAGGTTGAATGTTGGTGACTTTCACACACAAGTGAATCTATTATGGTTTGCGAGTAATTGTCCGTTTGCTTACTTCACCGTGTAAAATGAAGAAAAGAAGATTTGGACGGCGGGCATCCACGGGCCACCGGTAATGGACAGCTCCAGCGGCCGGGGTCCCAGCACAGCACACACTATAGTTAGCTGGAGCTGGCAACTACAGAGTGCATACGGCAATCCGATCGAGCAGTGCGGGCCCACCGTGCCGGCCGCTCGTGCATATTAATTATTAGTAACTGCACCGCATATCAGAGATGGATTCAGAGGGAACCATGCCTTAATCTGAATCTCTCTGAATTAATGTCGCAATAATTTAGGCTGCAAATTATCAATGCATAGTGAAATTTCGTCTCGAGGAATATCAGACAGTACTCCATCGGAGATACAGGCAGCAATCTCTGATCGACAGCGCGGTGAAACAACTGAAAATGATGCCAAGATACGGCGGCAATGTTGACACTACTTGACAGCAACAGGCAAGTGTCTCCAGCACAAGCACTACAGTACTCCACTTTTTTCCGATTCGACCGGATCATTAGCCTTCAACAGTAGCCAGGGATACCGGATGTATGATATCTACAGCAACAGAACCGATGGAATTGACAAATGGGTAGCCATGGGCCAGAGAGCCCTTCTTCCGAGTCCCCATGAACACATCACCATGATGAACCGTGTATCATTCAGGTTAGTGGGAGGATAGCATGCACAATAAACAAGTGATCCCGTTCAACTGAACAAAACAAAGTGGACTCATTCCTTTCCGTTCAAGGTAAAAAAGCACAACTAGGTGTCTAGATCCATGGTGCGGTGCTCTGACAACCCGCACTTTTGCGTAGTCAAATATGATCAGACTTTGAAGCAAGAAAAAAAGAAGAAGCATCAAGCAAAACTCGAGTGTGATTCAGGTACATAGGTCCCAAGCAACAAGAAGCACAGGTGTATCTACAAAATATAATAAGGTGTTCATTAATTTCTATACGGAAACAATTAACAAGGAAAGCACTCGACTATATACATGCACATCTGTTACAAGCACCATATACCAACGATCAACACATATATAAGTTTCACCGAAAATCCAAGACCAAAAGGGACAGAGAAAAAGGAAATAAATATCGGTCCAGCACATACGGCTGAATATAATGCACCTACCAATCATTTCAATGCCTTTGACACCCATGATCGATCGATCTCACATGCTCATCAGCTCATGATTGAATTCAGCTTTCAGCCGGAGGTGGTGGAGGAGCAGTCGCAGTCGGCCTCCACCTCGCGCCTGTGGAAGCTGCGGTGGCACCCGCAGGCGGCGCACAGGAGCGCCGCCGCCGTGCCCTCCGCGCCCGACGCCATGAACTCGCGGCACCCGTCCACGGCGTACCCGCCGATGCTCGCCGCGTGGTTCCGCTGGCACTCCCGGTAGTGCACCACCTTCGTCTCCTTCCTCGGCGCCGTGCCGTTCGCCAAGGACGACTGCCGGTCTTGCTGAGGCCCCATAGCCAGCTTGGTGGTCGTTGATGTTTGGTGGTGATGGATGGGGAAGAAGATGTTGAGACTTTGAGATGGAAGGAGGAGAAAAGGGCTCTATTGCTATCACGGCTGCTTGCTTGGAGGGTGGGACTTTTTATACGGGGAAGGGGGCTACTAGCTAGGTGGACGAGATCACGGGTTAATGGCCAACCTTTGAGCAATCGGCTTACTTGGCGTGGCGTTCTGTTTTGCAAAATACCGAAATGGCAATGTGCCCAATCTTCTGTTCATTTGTCGCTTAATATATCGCTAATTTATACGCAATTTCTTTCCTTTTCTAAATAAAGATATGTATGATGAGTCACGGTGTAATCCAATACTAATCTTAAGGGTCACGTATCGGAGAATTGGTTATCTCGGCGTGAGCATCTGTTTCATGATATAACAATGTGTGTGTGTTTCCCGCTAACTTTCATTTACACGTAATTTACTTTCCAGATGGATCATGAGTCACGAAGCACAATCGGGTACTACTTTTTGCGAATCACGCACTACAACAATTCTTTACCTTGTTTTTAGCGCGGTCATTTGTTTTCCAATAGTAATGCGTGCACTCTTCGTTTATATTACTTATTTTTCCAGATGGATCATGAGTCATGTAGTAATCTGATACTACCTTTTCAATCACATATATGGGCACACAATCACTTGTTACTCCATTATATTGGGTTCTATTCTCATAAACAATTGGAAACTTGCGCCGTGGATATATTATTTTATGCCTCTTCATTTTCAAATCATCTCGCTGATGAGTGAGTACGCTGGCACATTATGGATGGCCTAGTCTGGTCGTTATTTCTGTGGGCAGTGCTAAATTATTTTGAAGGATCGGGACGGGTGACCAGAGGGGGTGAATGGGAGACTTTGAAAATTCTCAGTGAACAAAGTCTGTATCTCAATTGCCACCTCAAACATACCTCGCTTCTAATCGTCAAAGTGACACAAGTCAACTCGTGACAAGATCATCCTAAAAATGATTAGAAAAGCTCAAAGCGTAGCGGAAGCAATGACAAAAACTTAAAGGGGCTGCTCACAAATTACCGGCTAAGACAAGAGTTCTAGTTAACCATGTGAAAATCCATATAAAATAGCTAAGCTGCAGCTATTGTAACACTGATGAGCTACTGACGTATTGCCACGAAACAACCAGGTAAGCAATGCATCGGCCAAGAACTGATTAGCTATTTAGCTCACTGTTCATGCATATAAACAAAGCTATTGTGCTATCTTAACCTGCAAAACAGAGCACTAACTGAAAACTAACCAGAGCTATAGGTAATACTTTAACCAAGAACTATGATCAGCCAATTCTAGTACTCGATCTCAGCACGTGCATGTAATGATTGTTTGACTGTAGCAAGAAAGGGACATCCAAGATTAACTGCTCACCTGATGCACGTCGTTGCGGCTGTCCGCCTGGGCAGGCCTGGAGCGTCGCTGGGTGCTCGGCCGCTGGCCGCCAGCTGGGCTGCCTTGGCACGAGCGTGTCGCGCGTGCTGGATGCCGCTGCAGCGCGTCGCCTCTGCCTTCGCGTGAACCCGAAGCTCACGAACAGAAACAAGAACAGAAGAACACCGAGAAAAACGCCCAACTTGAAACCCAAATTACTCCCTCAATTCACCACGGATCCAAACGAAACTTGAGCCATGGAAGCACCTACTCAAGGGCTAATATATATAGGAAGAAGATCTTGAAAAACTCAAGTATTCATCACGGATTTTGGAGAAACCCGAACGCCCTGCAAACAACATGGTTTGGGAAAAACCTCGATTCCCAAACCTCGAATTCACGCTAAATCCGTGAGGAATTTGAGGGGTCATACCAAAGTTGCTTACAAGGATCCTAACAACAAAAGCTCCCAACAAATCTCACGAAATTTGGGCTCAAATATGAAGAACAAAAATTCCCACGAAAATATTCCCAAAAATACGAAAAAGAGAAATCTCAGTTCCCACAAAAATGCTCTGAAAAATACAAAAAAGAAATCTCATATCTTGAGAGGATGGAACAAGTGAGCACGAATTTCATCTTTGGATTACTCCAACATATTTGGTTACAGGTCACTCCTAAGCACGATGGCAAAAAAATCAAATTAAAGATCCTCGTCTCTCTCTATCTCACCTCCCAAAGACTCTCACCAATAAAATGATAAGCTCATCACTAAAGAGCCCAAGAGATGTGACTGTCCCAACAGCCCTCTTCACGTGTATATAGGTATTTGGCAAATGTCCAAATTACCCTAACATGAAGCATACAACCCAAATACCCCATAAGGGTAAAACCGTCCAACTTTTTTGTCGGTACATCAAACGGACCCAGCACTTTGACGACTTCATTTCACCTCGACGCAAGCTTCGCGATGGTGCCACGTGTCCTCCGACTCGACGCTGTCCAGCTGCACTGGACTCGACCCCCGGTTTTGAGGCTAAACTGGTCAAATCCTCTTACACACCTTGTAGGCGTGACTCACCTCCGATTTTAAGACCAAATCGGTCAAACCCTCTTGCACGCCGCACACGATGTGACTCACCGATGTCGACGCATGTCCGGCCTCCGCCAAGCCTTCGACGCCTCCAAGTCTTCCGTTCCCACTTCCGGGCCGCCTACTCGAGTCGCCTCTGTCCTGTTTGACTCGACTGACGCTGTCTTTATCCCAGTGTACTCTTGCTCTTCCATGCACCATGTGGATTGCTCGTGACTCCGATCGGACTCCTCAGGTCCCTCGGTCCAAGCCTACTCGTGTCCACCCTTCACAGCCCTAGTACATCGATATGAACTTTTCGCTTGATCTTCACCTCATGCCGTGGACCGCCATATTGCATCCTACACCTGCACATCACAAGCCAAGAGACACAACATACAAGATATATTTTACACACACCATAACACAACGCACTTAACACAAGAGCACACAATACCTTTAGTTAGCCGTTAGCATAATCATACGCATATGAAATATGGACTCAACTAGTAAAACCTCAAATCATACGGTCTATCATATTTGGACTAAGAAAGGTCTGTCATATTTGGACTAAGAAAAGGCTACATATCCTATCTTGTGGTGGAGCTACCGGAGAGCCACTAAAAGGTGGCCGTTTGGTGACCCATATAATTATTTGTCAAAGACCAGCATGACCAACTAACCAACATTTTTAGTAGGTCCATTAGTGGACAAGATTAGATCTGAATTGACTTGACAAAACGTCTAATGGGTCTCAGCTTGACTGAGACTCACATATAGCTGCTGCTAACCTCCAGAAAGGTTTTCGTGCACTGACACTGACATCTTGACCAAGGAACATGAAAAGAAAGGAGAATTGCACATCCAATTTGGTTACAGCTTTGGGAGATTCAGCGACCTTGGTACAAACTAGGAACACGGAACGCGAGAAGAACATTAGGCATGGAAAGAAGGATTTTTTGGATCTACATTGGAGGTTGGACAGAGAAGCACTCCTCTCCAATTGACTCTTCCGGCTTCTGCATCTGCTACTTGCTTCTGCCACCTTCCCTCTGTTTTTTTTTCTTTTTGATTGACATCTGACCAATTGAACTGTTTAATTATTGCTCCTGTCCTCCAATTCATCAGGTCACCATTGGTCAATGATGTTGTGATGTTATATATAGCTGTGCGATATGAACATCTAGCTTACTTGAATGCAGGTCTAATGCATTTCCTGGAGGCAGCTACAGCATTGTGGGGTATGGCATTTGGCACCACACTTCATAGTTCGGATTCTGTGCCTACTTTGCCCATACTTGAACTTGTGATATGTGTGTCTGATTTGTCTATACCTGTGCTGACGACGTAGCTAGGAACTTTAGGCAGATTCTTCCAAACTGGGTAAATGGACAGGAACGAAATGCAATGTAGGTTGGTGATCGTTCCAGAGCAAGGCTGGGTACATGAAAGGTACCATGATATCTGCCTGTCAAGGTTGAGAAATCTCTTCGGGGAATAGGAAAAAGGATTTATAGTACTGTGGTAGAATCTACTAGGCTGGTAGAGTAGACTCCGACCGTAGAGACAAAGATACAGAACGGTCGTTTTCAGTAGCCAAACTTGCATTGTCTTCTTGGTGGGACCGGTGATCTAACAATTCATCTTCTGTTCTCTTAGAAAAAGAAAGACTCTGAGGATATATTCACAGCATCGGTGCTGTACTGACAAAAAGATGGTATATATTCCTACTCTGCTTGATCTGCTTGATTACTTTTTTGAGTGAAAAGGGAACATATTCCAGGTAGGAAATGCCATTGTTTACCATCTCATTGTCATGAAACAAAAAAAAAAGGGTTCAACTAAGTTAACCTTGAAAAATTTGAACTGAATTTGTTAAGTTTTCGCATGCTAAGTACAGGTGTAAGTCTAAGCATTACTTTTCAATTTTGTACTTGTAATATCGACACCACACAACCATGATAATGTTTCTCAGGATCCTATGGACAACTCTGCAAATCCATTTTTTTGGGGAACAGACATAACTGGAAAACAGAGTCGACTTAGATGCTAGTACCTGAATTCCTTTAATATCCCTGCAAATACAGTAATAGTTTTGCTCCCTCTGTTGACTGAAACTAATATACATGTAAAAATGGCCAAACTGTAGCCCTTGGACTTGTACAAAGTTGAATTGTTTGTTTATTGTATTGTTTGCTACACGTCATAATTGCTGTTCCAAATCTTTGTTCTTAGCTTTATGTCTTAAAATAAGCATTGAAGATTGTACTAATCTTCTCAGGATGTGCATTACAGTACTTAAGAGTTTAAGACCATATCCACTTGGCAAGTTGGTGAACAAAATGAAGCTCAATCCTTTTTCTTAGTTAGTAGCTTTAAATATCAGGTACTAGCATAGAATGCTGCTTTCATCATCACAAGCAACAAGAATGAACAAATGGTACATAATATTAGGAGTACCTTGGTACCCCACTTGCTGCACTGGATCAAAATCTTGAAAAAGTTACGCAAGTACATTTGGCAAAATTTATTGCCAAGTTATTACAAGTACTAGTCCTTATAATTATAGTGGCTCATTTTATTTGACCTTATGAATTTCCAGAGAAGGGAAGGGGTCCTACTAGCTGGGTGGATAATGTGATATTAGGCTCCACCTATCAAATCAAATCATGCAACAAGCTGCCAACATGGGACACACTGTCACTGAAGCCTCATCAGCTCTGCCATTTCCCTCTGTCCTCTGCCCAGCAGAATGTCTGTTTTCCAGGCCACTGCAAAATCTGCAATCGAGGATCAGTCGTACAGTGTTTCAGTTGCCATCAATCAGTGGAAGAATCACTCAGCTTCTGCCACTTATCATGTTTAAATCTCACCTTGGCTAGCATCAAACAAGCTGGACACTATTTGGGAGAAAAGGAAGGCGGATGAGAAGGCAGGAAGGTCCCCTACCAATTGTTGGTGGATGCTTCATGTGGGCGTGGGGAACAGTGGTTGATGCGTTGGCTGAATTGGCTGGCATCCTTGGTGACGGATGTGAATCTGCATGTGAAGGGGTCACGTGCAATTCAAGTCCTCTTCCTTTCGGCCAGCTTGGCTCCAAGCACCGCAAACTTGGTTGGATCAGAGGTCAGAGCTAAGCTAGCTGTTCTCCTCATCTATGAATGTTTGACAGATCCACGACGAGTGCACGTTTGTCGCAGCGATTAGATGAACAGCTTTGCAACAGCGACTTATTGAGAACTTGAGATGTAAGAAGACCAGCAGTGTGATTTTGTGGAGAAAGCTAAATCAAAATCGTCAGAATTCAGAACCTTGTAGTGAAGACATATGCTGTTAGTGACTGGTTGAGAATCTTCAGGCATCAAATCGATGGATGCATACAAGTAGGTGGTGAGCGACCGGAGGGGAAGGTGTCAACTGGAGCTAGGGCCAGGGTGTCTGCCATTCGTGGAGAGGATGGTGTCGTTTTTCTGGTTCGCGTCCAATCGGGCGTTGCAACCAGCGACACCGAGAAGCAGATGTGCTGACTGAAAGATACAGATGCTGGCTATGCTGGCCACTGCAGGTACACCGAATCAGAAATTCAGAAACGAGACGGATGGAATCAGTGGAGTGAAGGAGGTTGGCAGAATGCATAGTATGGTTTTATCCTAGCTAGCTTCAAGGATAAAACAAAAGGCATCGTCCATCTCTGCTCAATAGCTAGTGCCTGGCCTGCCTATGGCAATATGCAGTAGTGGAGTGGAGTGGAGTGGAGTAGCATGTATGGTATGCCATCTGATCCTGATTTGTTTCACAAGTCAACTGTTACTCATGTACTGTACTAATCAAGTAATGATGGTAGCGATCAATCATTGATTTGATGGTGCGCAGGTTTTTTGGGCAAGTCGCCAGTGATCTGTCTTTACTCTTTAATGACGAGAAAGCAACCTCGTGCCTGGGAAGATTAAGTGACTAAACACGGAGTCAGAGACTAGCACTCTAGCAGGCAAGGATTAAGAAAGACAGACGTCTCATTCAGTCTAAACTGCTCTCTGCTTGGTCATCCATCATCAGACTAGCAATTTTCTGACAACAGACAGAATCATATAGGCCCAAACCTATCCGAAGCCCACCAAGTGATGGCCCAAATCCTCCTGCACTAACTAAACAAAAAAGTTTTTTTTTATTCCTAGAAGAGGCAGGCCTGGAAAGAAGAAATTCCATCCTGCAGCAGCAGCTAGCTAAGCTAGGTTTAAGGGCACTTGGGGCCTCCTCTCTTGGTCTTCCAGTTGTTGTAGCAGGGGCAGGTGTCCTTGTTGCCGTAGGTGCCGGGAGGCACGCAGAGGCACTTGGCGCAGCACTTGTTGCAGAAGAAGAGGCACGGCTTCTTGTGGTGCGTCTTGGAGCATCTCCGCCTGCACTCCCCCACCGCACTCTGCATCGATCATATATAGTTTCAGTCAGCAGGCTTTCATCGATCAGCAATGTAATTCACACACCAATCCAAACAAAGATGCGTTTGATTATTTATAGCAACAAAATACTGAACTATCGACTGAAGGAGCAGATCGGAAACTAAAAAAAAAGCAGAGAGAAGCATGCATGATGACTCACGAGAAGGCTTGAGATTTCCCTTGCCATCGTTGTTGCCCTGCACACGCACACAACACACGCCCTGACACAGTTAAAGCCCATCTTTCTTTTTTAGAAAATGGATAAGGTTTCGGTCTCCGCAACCGCACACAGCCAAGTTAAAGCCCATCTGTCTATATATATAGGTACTAGGTATTCCATTATTTCTCTGCTGTGATGGTAAAGATGCATGGGTTACCTTGTGGTTGTCGGTGTCATCACCTTTGCTGTTCAGGTCTTCACCAGCGAAAAAACACCATTACTGCCAATGATCTTTCCGATCGACAATGGACATGTGTGTAAATATATGCAAGCCGATCGTGAATGATAGCTATACTATACAGAAGAGGATCGGAGAATCCTCCAAATTAAAGGAAAGGATCCATCAGCTAGTGCGTAGTGCATACCTCGGCGGCGGAGGCGAGCGCGAGCAGGAAGAGGAAGCAGATGAGCAACGCCGGCGCCTTGGCCTTGGCCATGTCGATCCTGAGAGCTTACTGGATGGACTGGACACTGGACTGGACGGACGGATCCTGAGCGATCGAGATGAAGGAACAAGAGAATAAGCTACTAGAAGAGATGCATGGTAAGAGATCTATCCGATGATGATACATACCGTAGATGGTTACACACGAGCTAAGAATAGATTAGATTCGGTTGCCTTGCAGATGGATCGGAGTTGGTTGTAGACAGGCACAGGCAGGCTCCAAACTAGAGCAGGTACCGTAGTACCGTACCATACGACTGGACTAGTTCAGACTTAGAGACTGCAGGGTGTTGTAATTCTCTCTGCACTGCATGCAACCTGTTCCGCACAGCCCCGGCCGGTAGTCCACTGCATCTGTGTTGCACCTCTTAACCTTACGGATTTCTAACTCTCTCGGCTCGTCCGCGAGGACGTTTTGTGTTTTCGCAGGAACGGACGGCGGGCGCGGAGTTTTAACTTCGCGCGGGATAAATCAGAAGCCACGGGGCCAGGAGGCGATGGCCGAAGTCGGGCGCTCGGAGGCCTTGATCACTTGGCGGGTGGCCGGGTTAGCAGGAGGCGAAGTACTTTTGGCGGGAGGGCACGAAGTTGAATAATGAGTTGTAAAGTGTGTGATAAAAGTGGTGTAATGTTATCGTAATGATCTCGAATATCCTTCGAACGAAGGTACAATGGGGCATTAGGTTGTAAAGTGTAAAAAATACGACCCGACCGTCATGAATGGAAGGGGACACGTTCTCGACGGAGAGGGAGAGTACTCTTTTGCTAACCAAAGTCATTTTCATTTCTGTCTTTTCTTGTTTCCTTGTTTTCAACTGTTTGGCCCTCCGTCTTGGGGGGACAGTGTCCTACCCCAACAATCTGCATGGGAGATATCTCTGCTGCTTGCTTAGAGCATGTAGAGCACCAGGACGTTACGAGAAGAAATCTGTTTTGCAACTAAACACGATTTCGGTGTTTTTTTTTTAATTCACCTGGCAATAACGAAACACTAACAACTACTTAGTAATTGAGTACAATGATCCAAAGCCATTACAGAAATCCAGGTGAAGTCTTAACCCTGGGACATTGCATTATTGTTCATGGCCGGAGTCGACTTATTACGGATATATATAGCACTCCTAAAAAGTAATAAAAACATAAGGATACTATTTGACCAGTTCGTCGCATCATTCCAACCATTGTTTAAATAGGAAACAGAGTGAGCAGAGGCGATCCGTGAAAATCGACCGACGACCGGTACTGCACTTCTATGTGTGCACTATATATACACGGTACGTACGGATTCATCTAGCAAGCAAAGCAAGCGACCATGGCTTCTTTCGCATCACCTCGTTCTCAGCTGCTCGGTGTCCTCCTCGTCACCGTCATCACCTTCACGGCCGTCGTCGATTCTGCCCGTGTGTCGTCGGCGCCGACGGCCTCCAAGCCGGTCAAGGTATATCCATCCTGCAGCAAGACGTTGATGCCCAAGAGGTGCAGCGTCAAGCTATCAGCCTTGTCCAAGAGCTTGGCCGAGACGAAAGCAGTGATTGCCGGGCCCCAGCTCGCCGCCGGCAAGTTCAAGAGCGACCCCTGCATTTCGGGGTGCGCCAAGGTCCTCGACGCCACCACGTCCAAGGCCGCCGCCGCCGCCGCGGAGGCGGGTGGCGGAGATGCGATCTTCCAGCTGAAGGAGTACCTCTACCCGCTGGTCATCTCTAATGAGGGGCCGATCGGCCCTTGCGAGTGCGACTGCCCGGAGCCTTGCTCGGCCGACGAGGCCGCCGCCGTGAAGAAGCTGGGGGAGGCCACCAACGCCATGCTCGCCATGGCGGACCTGCTCCAAACTATGTCCGACGACGACGACCAACTCACCGATGAGGAAAAGAAAGCCAAGGTAGAGCCGATGGAGAAGTCCATGGACAGTGGCATCCTCCACGTGTCCTGCGGGCTGACGAAAGAGCCTCAAAAGTGCGCCGACGAGCTGTCGGCGCTGGCCAAGACGATGAAGGAGGCCAGACACGTGGCCTGGGAGCTGACGAGTTCCGACCCGGCGACTAAGCTCAGTTCGCCCATCGCGGACTGCGACACTGCCATGCGGGAGCTCGGGGGAAAGCTCGACTCGGCGGAGGCGACGGCGCTCAACCTGGCGGACATACGCGGCGCCATCCATTCCTACGTCCAGGGCGATGGGAAACAGCCTCCGCGCTGCAAGTGCTCCTGCCCGCCGCCGCCGGAGAAGCCGTGCTCGGCTAACGAGACCGCCGTTGTCGACAGCCTCAATGGCGTCTACGATGCATGGGTTGCCGTCGAAAAATTCCTCACAGAATTACTGCCTCCAAACTAATTATATATATGGTGCATCGCTAATACCCTAAATGGCAAGCCTAGCATCTGCATGTTTCGACAGTTTCTTTTGATAAAAAAATTTTAGTATGTTTCTCATTCAAAAATTAATGATGTCCGCAATCGGATATTTGCACTGCAATTTATTATTTATGTGAGCTGATTCGAATGAGCTCATTTTGATCAATGGTATTATATATTTATTATTAAAGGTTAAGTGATCTTCCACACAAAGAAATCATAGAAATACTTAGAAATTGTCAAAAAAAAATTATGAGTATGTGTATGAGTGTATCTATCTCACAAGGAGACACAAGGCTTTCCTCATGGCATGCTTATTTGTAAAATTTTATGCGGAATTAACGTTAATTAGTTAATACCTTGCGGTTGTTAATCCCTCACCTTTGTATCTTCATCCATGAAATCAAAAACAGATGGCTTATGCTATAATGGCTTAATTTTTGCCAAAACAGATGAAAAACCGAACTCAAAATAAACCGTCCCCAAGTAGATCCTGAATGCACGCGGCTTGCAGGCCAGGTGTTAGAGCTAGTCACCTATGGGCTGGCAATGAAAAACGGTTTTTAAACTCTCTTGCAACTAAACAGACCAGCAAATTCCAATTACGTTTGCAACTAAACACGATTTCAATTTTTCTTTTTATTTGATTTCCATTTTTTTTAAAATACAATGATCCAAAGCCATTAAATAAACTCAGGTACCCCGGGACATTGTTCATGGTCGCAGTCGACTTATTATGGACATCACTCCTAAAAACAACAATACTATAATTTGCTCTTCCTACATGACTCTAGGCATGCAGCTGGCTATCAATAGCCGAGTCCATTCCAACCATTGCTTAAATAGAAAAGATAGAGAGCAGATTGAACGGACAAGCTAAGCTAACGTCATCTGATTATATACGCGTGGTAGTAATAAATAATAATATAATTCATCCTAGCAAGTAGTAGCAAGCAAGCAAACGATCATGGCTTGTTTCGCGGCGCCTCGCTCTCAGGTGCTGGTGGGTCCCCTCCGCCTCCTCATGGTCACCATCATCACCTTCACGGCCGTCGTCGACTCTGCCCCCAAGCCGATGATCAAGGTATATCCGGATCCTGCCCAAGCGGTGCAGCTTCATGATATAGGCCATGTCCAAGAGCTTGGCTAAGACGAAAGCAGTAATTGCCGGGCCCCAGCTCGCCGCCGGCAAGTTCAAGAGCGACCCCTGCATCTCCAAGTGCGCCCAGGTCCTTGACGCCACCACGTCCACCACCACCGCCGCGATGGCAGAGGGCGAAGACGCGATCTCGCAGCTCACCGATTACCTCAGCTCGGTGATGAGCGATGAATACGGCCAGATCAACCCCTGCCAGTGCAACTGCCCGGAGCCTTGCTCGGCCGACGAGGCTGCCGCCGTGAAGAAGCTGGGGGCTGTCAGCGGGGCCGTGCCTGACACGGCGAGCCTGCTCGACACGTTGTACGACAAGGTGAAGCCAGGCCAGGAGGCGGCGACCATCCTCCACGTGACCTGTGGGCTGATGATGAAAGAGCCTCAGAAATGCGTCGACGGGCTGTCGGTGCTGGAAAAGACGAGGAACGAGGCCGGGGACGTGCTCTGGGGGCTGCATGAGAACAAAACAGTAAAGCTACGAAGGACAACGGCGGCGGCTCAAGGCCTCCGGCACGGATGACGGCTGACGGACGATGGCCACGCCTCTTGGCGGAGCGAAGGCCGCGACGAACACGGGAGAAGAACGTGCGGCGGAGAGAGACCGAGGGAGGGGAGAGGGAGGGAAAGGGAGAGGGAGTTAATTTTTCTCAATTGAGGAAAAAATATAGGGAAATGAGATTGTTTTCTCAATCTGTTAGAGGAGTTTTTTTCTTTCCCAATCCTCTTTATGTCAGATTATAGGGATGGGGATGGATTTTCTCAATCTGTTGGAGTTGCTCTTAGATGGAACTCACGAGGAAGGATATATACATACTTCACCGGACATCTATGCATATATGCTTTGTGATGGCAGATATTTTTTCCGAAGTTATCACACATTAGTTATCTTGTGGTTTTCAATCTCATCACCTTTGTTCATATCTTGATCCACGACCCCATTGTCAAGGATCTTCATATCGATGATATTATTGGACATGCAAATATATGTAGGGGCAGAGCAAGAAATAGCCTGGGGCCAGGCTAAATATTGTTCCTCGCAAGGCTGAAAAAGAGCATGAACGAGCCGCTCAGCCTGCAGACGATAGTAGCTTCCGTAAGACCTTTTGCAAATTGGGCTGATGCGGACTTTATATTTTGAGATGAGATCACATATTTTGCTCGGCTTAGCTTCATTATCTTTTTCTTACGAGGATGCTTTATACCTTCATTAGCTTTTTTTTTTTCCTTTCGATGCTTGGGCCATCGGGCTTACGGCCCACACGCACCAAGCATCGGCCGCGGCCCTTGCTCTTCCTTTCCCAGGCTTCGTCGCAGTTGCTTGCAGCGACTCCACTTCCGAATCAGATCGAATCCGCCATGCCCCCTCCTCCACCATCTCCATCTCCATCCCAGCGATGACCCGCGCCCCTCCATGGCGCCCCGCGGCCGCACCCTCCTCCTCCCGCTCGCCGCCGCCACCGTCCTTGTCGCCTCGACCATCTTCCTCTTCGCCGCCGCCGGCGCGCGCTGGCGCCCCGCCGACACCGGCCTCCCCGTCCCGCCCCACGCCTTCTCCGCCGCGGCTGTCCCCGTGACCGCCACCGCCTCCTCCAACACCACCACCGGCGGCCGCAAGGAACTCTCTTTCCTTGACGAGAACGGCCGCCCTGACGACCCGGGCTCGTCCTCCGGCTCCGCGGGATGCGACCCGCGCGGTGCTGCCGTCAGGGTCTTCATGTACGACATGCCGCCCGAGTTCCACTTCGGCCTCCTCGGCTGGTCCCCGCCCTCCCCCGACTCCGTCTGGCCGGACCTCTCCACGCCGCCGCCGCGCTACCCCGGGGGGCTCAACCAGCAGCACAGCGTCGAGTACTGGCTCACGCTCGACCTCCTCTCCTCGTCCTCCGCTCCCTGCGGCCCCGCCGTGCGGGTCGCCGACTCCCGCGACGCCGACCTCGTCTTCGTCCCCTTCTTCGCCTCCCTCAGCTACAACCGCCACTCCAGGCCCGTGCCGCCGGAGAAGGTGGCCAGGGACAAGGCACTGCAGGAGAAGCTCGTCAGGTACCTCAGTGCGCGGCCGGAGTGGAAGAGGTACGGTGGCGCCGACCACGTCATCGTCGCGCACCACCCCAACAGCTTGCTGCACGCCCGGGGGCCGCTATCGCCGGCGGTCTTCGTGCTGTCAGACTTCGGGAGGTACCACCCCAGGGTGGCCAGCTTGGAGAAGGATGTCATTGCGCCATACAAGCACATGGCCAAGACGTTCGTCAATGACTTGGCTGGGTTTGATGACCGGCCGACATTGTTGTACTTCCGAGGAGCCATTTACAGGAAGGAGGTGATGATCGCTTGCTCTCTGCTAATCTGGCACAGTGCATAGCAACCTTATACACTACATTTCTACTTGGTGCCAGTCATAACATATTATCAATTTTTGACGATTAATTTTGTTTGTTCTATTCTATGAGGTAATCATTATGAAGCTGTCAAGTAATTGAACATTTTACTACTAGTACTAGTTCAGTACTGTTGCAAAAGCTTGTCTTTTGTCCTAAAGATTCCTTTTTTCTCCTAGCAAAACTTGTCAAACATAAATCACGTTAGGAACTGGCAAGCTGTACAGTGAGAATAGCATAATTTGGAACTGGCTGAAATTAGCTTATGACTACATGATGTAGGGGTCATGGCTCTGATTGTTAAAAGGGGGTATTCACATGTAGCTAGTTTATACCAGATAAATCCACAAAACTGTGATTTTTTTTCGTCAGAGTTTCATAATTATTCTGTTTCTTCAAAGTTCATGAATCATGATGTAATTTGTGAGTTCAAATATTGACGTGTTATGATAGCACGAGTTATTACTATTACAAAGTGACACAATTTTTGTCTAGCCTGTGCTGGTAGTAATTACTAGTAAAGTAAACTTATTATGTCACCATAAATCAAATGTCTCTTCTGAACAAAAATGGATATAGGTTCTGTCACTTTTTTTTCTGAATCTTATATCTTCCATTAAGTCATTAAGGTGGTTAGACTTATGCATACAGGATCTTTCTTTATTAATCTACATCCATCACCTTATTTGAACTCTTGAACCTCTGGATGAAGTTTGTGTAATTTGATAATCTCCAGTGAGGTTTACACAAGGGCACAAGGCTCTCTTGATCTTCCATCTTTGTCGGCACGGCTCCTGGTTTATGTTTGTTTTCTCAAGCTATTAAAAGACTAAAAGATTTGCATTTGCCCCTGTTTCAACCCTTTGGTTTTAACAAACGATATTAGTACAGGAATATACCAGCCACAGCCAGTTTGGTCTACATATGCCAAGTATGGAGTATCTATGGAAAAAAAATTATTTGCGCCACAAAAAGAATGTGAACCTATTCCGATTGCTGCTAGCTATTTGTGATTTCCTTATGGAATTTAAGAACTTTCATGGTACCAGTTTTCAGTGACCATAGTTTAATGACAATTGGTGACTTTCATAAGCTAACGTGTTGCATCATCCATACCCAGGGAGGGAGCATACGACAAGAGCTATATTACATGCTCAAAGACGAAAAGAATGTTTATTTTTCCTTTGGAAGTGTCCAGGACCATGGGGCCAGCAAAGCCAGCCAAGGAATGCACTCATCAAAATTTTGCCTAAACATTGCTGGGGACACCCCTTCTTCCAATCGTCTGTTTGATGCGATAGTGAGCCACTGTGTCCCTGTTATCATCAGTGATGACATTGAGCTACCTTACGAGGATGTATTGGATTATTCAAAGTTCTCCATCTTTGTCCGATCGTCAGATGCTGTTAAAAAGGGTTTCCTGATGAGACTGATTAGTGGTGTAAGCAAGCAACAATGGACAAGGATGTGGAATAGGCTCAAAGAGGTGGATAAACATTTTGAGTATCAGTATCCATCCCAGAAGGATGATGCAGTCCAGATGATCTGGCAAGCACTGGCTAGAAGGGTGCCAGCAATTCAGCTGAAGGTGCATAGATCTAGTAGATTTTCAAGATCTGGCAGAGGAAAATAAATAGAAAGGGGTGTGTCTGTCTTGTCTCTGTTGGGTAATCTAATTAATATCTAACCAACATATCATTGACTCAGGTTCACAGGTTTTCTCAGTTGCACAAAACAGATATATTGTAGTATTCAGGTTATCCTTAGGAAATACGTGTAACTTAGGATTTGTTAGTCCAGTTGAAGCGTATACTGGCTGGTGAAAGGCTTCTTGTTTTTGTAACGTGTATTCAATGTAATCATGAAAGAGAGACATAGTTTTTCTGTTTCTGAACATTTGGGGATCAAACCACATTCTTCTGTCATGTACTCATGTAGCGGATTTTATTTTCTCTAACTTATTCAGTCACTATTGCCATGTTGCGGCCAGCATATGGTGGTGCTATAATTTCAATCTCTATTATGAAGAAATTCAGGATAGAGGTCTATTTGTTGAATTTCTCGGCGTTTATTTGAGAAGTTGCTGGTGAATACAAGGTTTCGCACTTTCGCTTCTGAAAAATAACGCTGTGAAACAGGGGTGTTAATAAGGTTCAGAAATTCTTGCAAACAAATAGATGGAATCACTATCAATGTCAGAAAGTAGCACCCTTGGTTAGACCATGAGATGTGTGATATCAATTCACACTGCCAAAAAAACCCCTATAATTAGGTTCATAAGAACAAATTAGGTTGCAAGCAAGATATAGCTTACGAAGATGACCGTGCAATTCAACAGCGAGGACGACAGAAAACCGATTTGTCTGATGTCTACTCAATGAACACTGGAGTAAGAGGTGATATAAAGGCACATAATCGATCTCAAGCAATATCGCATAGCTTAATTGATCGAAGGAACGCAAATGCAACTTGCAGAATGTTTTCCAACATATAGAAGCGAAGATATAGCTTAATTTCATCGAGCATTTTGAATTTCCGATGACACAGTGACTAATTCCTGTGGATTGCCGCAATCTTCCAAACATCTACCGGTTGAATCATTTCACAAGTCCAAGTAATAGGTTCAGCGCACATCCAAATATCAAGTAATCTTGGTTGATGCAAATTAAACCAACTCGACCTGCCAAATCTAATGACGAGGAGTAACATTTGCCTCCACTAACAGGGTTACAGGGAGACGCATCGCGTAGTCCCATACGGAGATCCTCAAGACCTCAACCACGGTGGAGCGCAGTGGTGTGTCCCATCTATCCCGCCGTTGCATTGCGGAGCTCTGCCACCTGGTTGCTGCATCCACGTGCTGCCGGAGCTGGAGCATGGATGAGAGCAGCGGAAAGGAAGTTGATGGCCACGAGGAGGTAGGTGCTAAGTGCCTACGTCCTGCGGCCGCAGATCTCTCCCGCAAGTCCATGTCCCCGTCGGTGGCGACGGCAGCCAAGAGAGGGAGGGAGAGGAGGATTGCTGGCGGAGAAGAAGGACCAAATTAAAAATATATAGGGGGTTTTATGTAAATATAATAATCACGATCCAATATAGGGATTTACATGTAAATATTTGTAAATATTTGGATTGCGGAGAATAATCGCGATCCCTCAAATTTGTAAAGTTGCTCGGCCGCCGTTGGCGCTCGCCGGCGGGAGCAGCGGAGGTTCCGCCGCCCATGTTCGTGGCGCCCCGCGGCCGCAACCTTCTGCTCCGGCTGCTCATCGCAGTCAGCGACTCTGTCGCCTCCATCAAATTTCTCTTCGCCGCCTCCGGCACGCGCTGTTGGCCCGCTGACACCAGCTCCCCCCTCCCCGCCGGCACCGACGCGCCGACGCCGTCGCCGTCCAGTCCTCAGAGCACGGCCTCCAACGCCAAACTCTCCTTGCTTGATGGCAAGTCCGGAACGGCCATCCTGACGACGCCACCTCCTGCTCGGGCGCTGGTAGATGCGACCGGCGCGCCGCCGCCATCAGATATTCAGATGAGTGTGCTCATGCCAGAGATGTTTGCTTGATGAGACTGATTAGATGAGTTAGGCAAGAAACAATGGACACGAATCGAGGCAAGCAATGCTGCATCCATTTAGCTGATCAGAAGCCCAACTCCTAATATGAAAGGAGAGATAAATCAAAATTCAGGTTGTAGCCCAACATATAAAAGTGACACATATAATGTCCTTTAACAGTTTTATTCCAGTGAGCATTTCAGAAGCTGCAATAATTTTCCTATCAAATGTAACTAATTTTACGGTTTAATGTTGGTTGCCGCAATCTTTGCTTCTTAACGTCCATTATCATGTACAAGCCAATGCAAAATGTTATTCCTTGAAGACGGAAATATGGACCTGCTGACTTTACTTCCATGTTCCAGACTAAGCAAGTAAAGCATACAGCTGCAGCATAAATCTGGAAGAGCCCTTCCTTCTCGTCAGCTTTGCAAATCATAGAAATCAGTCGATTCACATGTAAATGGATAGCAGCACATATATCTTAATAAAGAAACAAGAGATAATGCAAAGACGACTTGAGGAACGCTTCAGAATATATGAAGTAAAGATAGATCAGCGAGCAATTTGTGAACAATTTGTGAACAGTAAAAGATAGCAGAACAGTGCTCCTACTAACACACAAGCACTTTGGCAGTGAGAAATGTGGACAAATTGTTGATGGCTTCTAAGTTCACAGCTCCAGGACAATAGCAAATGCATACACTCCATGTATTTAACTCAAACTTCATTCTAGAAAGGCAGCAACCTATTTTTCTGTTTCAGAGAAAGTTATCCATGCCTCAAGTAGCATCAGTCATAAGTTTCACATAAAGAGATGTAAGTTTATCATTATCTCCATTGCAAAATAGATGAAATGCAACTAGGTTCACACAAGTACAAACTTTTTTGACAAATTAGGCTGCAAGCAAGAAAACAATGCTGGCAAATCTAACACATTTTTTCAGCAATATTCTAGAGAGTCAGGTATCACTGTATTAAGACTGAACAGATACAACTTAAGACAATTTTTCAACTAAAAATCTAAGAATGGAAGACACGCCAGTGTAGCAAGCTAACCACGCAGCGAATTAACAACACATACTAATGCTGAATCAGAAAACATTAATCCTCAAAAGAAAACTTATGACAAGAAAGGTAAATACCAGATTGTTCTGCTGATGGAAGCTCGTGAGATCGCAGCGTCGTGAATCAGTCAGTATGCGTGATGGAGTCATGATGAAGCGAGTATCAGTTGATCTCTCGCCTGGTGGTGAAGACCGGATGATGCCTGATTTTTTTGTGTAACATGATGGGGCAGTGTGCTCTGATGCTCTTTTCTGGAAGAACTCGTGTAAACACTATGTGCTAAACACTGCTACTTTGTTCTTTTTGCAATGCGATCGAACCGAGGGCTCTGCCCTGGAATTCTAAAAAAAGAAGAATACTAATTCTGTGGTTTATCATCTCTTTCTGCTCACAACACACTAAACTAAGAGGTGCTAATGTACATAGAACATGCATTATCGACGTCAAGAAGTTTCACACGGCTTAGTTGATTGCAAGTCCAACCCCTAATATGAAACATGACAGAAATGCAAATACAGCTTGTAGAATGTTTCGCAACACGTATATAACTGAAGATAAATGGCTTACAACAACTTCAGTCCAGTGAGAAGTTTCGATTTTTGATCCTACAACAACTAATTCTGTGGGTTACTGCCGGTCGCTGCAAGAACCGCTAAAAGTTGAATCATTTCACAAAATGCAAGCAGTTAGCAGACTCGAAATCCAAAGAAGCAAGCAGAGGATGCAGCTCACGGAGAAGATGCCTGGCGTAGTTCCTGACGACGGCGCAATGGCGCAGGCGGCAGGGGTTGGTCGAGCACAAGGTTGTGGCTGAGCAGTGCGTTGGTCACCGCGGCTTTCCAGAGGTTTGCCTCGTGGTTGCTGAACCAACTGAGCGGAGTGGACCATAGGAAACTCTCATTCTTGATCCCCGTCAGCCTCCCCGCCAAATCACCCCATCGCCACCGGAGGCGAAGGAGAGGAGGGAATGGCGGAAAGGAAGAAAAGCGCATGGTTGGCGACGAAGAGATGCTAGGTGTGACCGGGTGATACGATTCCGCCACCGCACAACGGCCGTAGGCCTCTCTCTCAAGTTCATATCCCGATCGGCGGCGACGGCGAATGGGAATGGGGACCGTAGAGAGATGAGGAGAGCAGGTGGAGAAGAAGGACCAGATTGTAAACTACTAGGGGTTTTATGTAAATAATCGGATAGCGATTAGCTCATGGCGGCCGCCGAACTCGGCGTCTCCACCAGCTTCCTCTTCGCCGCGCTCCGGCGCGGGCTGGTGGTCCGCAGACACCAGCGCTTCCCCTTCCCCGTCGACAACGACGCCGTCCTCATGAGACTGATCAGAGACGCAACCGTGCAAGCTAGAAATAATGGGCATGGATGTAGAGAAAAGCTCAAAGAGGTGGATAAGCACTTCCAGGATCGACATTCCCATCCCGGAAGGATGACGCGCAGATTATCAGGCAAGCACATGTTAGAAATCAATTTGGCTGAAGGGGAACATGTCTAGTACATTTTCAAGATCTGATAGGGGAAGAAAATGGACATGTAGGGGTTTATCTGTATTGTCTCTAGATTACTCTAACACACACATTTCACTGGCACAGGCAAGGCAAAATGCTTCTTGTTTCTGTAACATTTATTTAAGGTAGTTATAAAAAGAGGAGTATAAGTTTGCTGTTACTGAATATTGTGAGATCAAACATCATCATCTGTCATGTGCTACAGTACTAGTAGCGAATATGCCTCGCGTATTCATCTATTGCCATTTTTGCTGTTGGGATATGTTGAGGTGTCATTTCAACCTCTCTTGTCACGAGATACAGGATATGTAAGGTCAACCAAAACATTTGCGTTTTACTTTTCCTCTCTGAATTTCAATGGATACACATGATGTCATTAGCAGTTAAGTGAAAGGTTGATTGTGATTTGCGCGTGTATGTTTGCCTCTGAAACTGAATATTGCATTCATGAAGCCCATATGCCCATTATCATGCTACAAGTGAATGCCAGGCAACACCTTCCTTGAAGAGGGGAAAAAAAGAAACAGGTTTAACAACACACTTCACGGTTTAGTCTGCTCCCATCTCGCTCGCCACTACAACTATGGGAATCACTTTTGCTTTCTTTCGGCGCTGCTAGCGCCCGGACGTCCGATGGAAAATTTTCCATCGGACGCTCCAACGAAACATTGAAAATTAACTAGTGCAACATCAACAGTCACTATTTGCAACATGAAAAATGATGTGTAAAAATGATTACGTCGACTCTAGGATAGAAAATTCCCGCCGCAATATGAGTACTATGTTTCATGCAACATCTACTGTGAAACATGCAAAAACAATAGTTGCAACATTGATACTTAACTATTGCAACAGGCGTCCGATTTTTTTAAAATTCCGGATGTCCGTACCGTAGCAATACCGGCTTTCTTTTCCTCTCTTAACAAGAAACAGGAGAGATAATGCAAAGAAAACTGAGCACTGCTTCAGATATTAAGTCAAGATACATCATCTTGAAGAGGTGACACATGTTTACAACAATTCATTTCAGCAGGCAATTTGTTTGCAGTGAACACGTTAACAGCGCAGTGCTCCTACTGACACACTGAATCTGCCACTGAGAAATACAATAGGTTGAATCACTGAGAAATTTGGACAATTTGTCCTGACATAGTTTTGCAGGTTTGGGACAATAGCAAATGCACAGATTCAATGTATTCAACTCAAACTTCATTCTAGACGGTAGCAACACCGTCATCTTTCTGCTTCACAGAAAAGCCATCAGTGCCTTAACATGAGCATCAGAATCATGACTACGGTGTTTGAATTTGCCAGAATATTTCTATTGAACTACAACATTCTCAAGAGCATATCATCACCTTGCAGCTCCAAGCCAAGCACAGATTGCTGTTGATGCATCAGAGAAGACCAAACAGAAGTGCGAACATACTTGGATTGAGCTCGTGTGGATGGATAATATAATAACAAGATTGGGATAACTTGGCAACTGAATAAAGGGAATCACCATAAATGAGAGAAGTGACACTCTTGTAAGACAGACCAAGAATAGTGAGATAACTTTTTTCACGAAATGCCTGAGAACCAGGAGTCATTATTTTATAAGATTAGGAAAAAATACAACCTGAAGGTGATCTGTTTTCCAACTGAAAATCTTGTCTTAAATTGAAAAATTACACCAGGGGTAGCAGCAACCTAAAAAACACCAAATGCTAAGTAGTGAGCTGCTCTAAACAATTGGTTCCTGCTCCTGGCTGACACCAGCAAAGACCTTTATTCAAACCCTTGCATGCCAATCCTTGCACTTGATTAAGGGGGCTTTGTTCTGAACTGAAAGCCACTAATCTTCACCAGACAGCATACTAAGGTAACCATGCAAACAGACAGCTGAACTGAATATCAGATTTGTCTGCTTTCTGTTGAAACAACACTGTACAAACAGGCGAATTTTCAAGCCTTGCTCTTGTCATAAAATGCACAATGGTACAATTAATGTGAATTTGTAAAGCAATGCAGTGGCACGATAGTAAATCAACAGTCCTGCACCTACAAGCATCTGATATGTCGACACCGACTGCCGAGTGAGCCAAAACATTTACAATCCTAACACATTATCGTGCATATCCTAACCGTTGAAGCATGCACATTGCTATGAACTTATTTAAGGTATATCCAAACTATAATAGCAGATAGTATTCAAGCTTAATACTATGCGAACATGGGCTCCTAGCTGTTTGCATCCATCATTGTCCTAGAAATCAACTGAGCCCAGCAAGGTATTGATAACATGACCAAAGTCGAAAGAGAAAATTAAAAGACAGCAATTGATATCAGAGGGCAAATATTCTTTAGAAACCAAGGTAACCTGTCAACCATAAATAGAAGAAAAAAGTGAAGGTAAAATATAATACAACACATAAGTTTTTTTTGGCAGAATAATACAGTTTTGAAGTTTACAATACAAGAAAAAAGAAATCTGAAAAGAAACCACCGAAAACATAAATTCGTGAACTGTATGTTGTTGGGGTGAACCCGCGCGGCCATCATCGCGCGCGCTCCGACCGCGGGCAGTCGTCATCGCGAGTCGCCGGCAGCAGCCTCAGCGCCATCGCCGCCTCTTTACCCCAATGAGCCGCGTCACCATCCCACAAGCCCAGAAGGGCAGCGGGGCAAGACGGCCACGGGAGAGGCGACTCCGGCCGCTGCGGCGGCGCCGGACGGCTCGCTCGGATAAGATCAAGTAGTGTTCGTGAGGGCCGAAACCCTAGCTTCTTCCTCCTTCCGCCATGGCCTTTTATCGCAAGAAGACGACGCCTTTGGGCCTTACCCACCAAATGAGGCATCCGAGGCCCAGTATTATACGGAGGAGGCCCAGAAATCCAATAGGTTCACTTACGGGCCCAACCATTCGTTTCGGACCCACATATCATCCTCCGAGCCGCGGCGATCAGTCAAAACCCTAACGCTTCCAGGCTATATAATCCTTCTCTCCTTTCGCTCCCGTCTCTCCGCCGCCCCCCACCCCAAGCCGCCAAAGCCCTACCGCCGCCGCTGCGATCCCAGCAGCCACCACCGCCACCATGTCTACCGTGCTCACCCGACCCACCGCGGGCACGGTCCAGTGCTTCGGCCGCAAGAAGACGGCCGTGGCCGTGGCCTACACCAAGCCGGGGCGCGGGCTGATCAAGGTGAACGGCGCCCCCATCGAGCTGATCCGCCCGGAGGGGCTCCGCCTCAAGGCCTTCGAGCCCATCTTGCTCGCTGGGCGCTCCCGGTTCAAGGACATCGACATGAGGATCCGCGTCCGCGGCGGAGGGAAGACGTCGCAGATCTACGCCATTCGCCAGGCCATCGCCAAGGCCCTCGTCGCCTACTACCAGAAGTACGTCGACGAGGCCGCCAAGAAGGAGGTCAAGGACATCTTCGGCCGCTACGACCGCACCCTCCTTGTCGCCGACCCCAGGCGCTGCGAGCCCAAGAAGTTCGGTGGTCGTGGTGCCCGCGCCAGGTTCCAGAAGTCCTACCGTTGAGCGATTGCTTGCCGCATCAAAATTTGCCACACCGTTGTCGGTGTTGTTGGCTTCATCTCCTATCAATCGAGCTGCTTATCTGGTTCTATATCTAGCTGCTGCTTTACCTTAAAGTTTAGACTTTTAAGCCTAGTGTTGAACCGTTTTGACATTGTGATATGATTGTGAGATTTTGAATAGTCTCTGAAGTATGGTTTTGCTTATTATCGATGTCAAGGGATTCTGATATGGTTTAAGTTCTTTGTGCTATGTAAAATTAGTATTTCAATTTTACGGGGCACCTGTTTCATGCGTTTCACCCATATTAGTTAAGCTATCTTCCTTGCCTTAACTTGTGGAATGGAGGGGTATGACTGTAGACATTTGTGTTCGCGTGACTGTTTAGGTTGCTCATTGTTGGGTAGTTTTCTGTTGATCGGCTGATCCATCCCAACTACACAATGCATAGGAAATGTGTCTTCCAGTCAGATAGACACTTGTGTTCGCATGACTGCTTTAGGTTGCTCATTGTTGGGTAGTTTTCCGTTGATCGACCGATCCATCCCAACTACACAATGCATAGGAAATGTGTCTTCCAGTCAGATAGACACTTGTTCGTATGACTTTTAGGTTGCTCATTGTTGGGTAGTTTTTCTGTTGATCGGCTGATCCATCCCAACTACCGCAATGCATTGGAAATGTGTATTCCAGTCAGATAGATGTGAAGCCTGTCTTGCATTAATTCACTCAAGCAATGTGATAGTAGCTGTGCTTAGTAGCTAATTACTGAATGAGATAAATTATTTGCTTCTCCAATCGTTGTACCGCAAGTCTATATGGCATTATAGTGGCAAAACATGATCTATCGTTCTGATTCTATTCTTCTGTTGAGTTACTTATTTGACTCTTGATGTTTAGTGAAGTCTGTTTATGTTATGGACGTGGAATAGACAGGCATTTGGGGGGCTTGAAAATATGTTTGTTTACTGTAGAATTTTTGGGCTAGTGACTTGTGAGGGTGAGTTCCTTGTGCACGTTCTTCCTCTTACTGTTTCCTCCTTATAGATATGTTGGTGCAGTTGCTCACTTGATTGTACTATTCGAATACACTGCCCATTGGCATGTTGTTTGTAAACCGGTTGTTGTCTGTGTCACCCCTGCAGTGATATCCTTTCCTTGGCAATGTTTGGCAATGGTGTGTGTCTTTTATTATTATTATGAATGTGCTCTGCTTGGTAAGCTTGATGAATCCAGTGTCCTTGTTGGTTTGGGCCTTTGAAGCGAATTGCTGCTGTGTCTGGCTACAGCTAGATTTTGGTAACATATAGCTGCATTACAATTTGGTAGTTTTTTTTTTGCTGTTGGTTGAGATAAAATTATGTGTCATGTTTTGAGCTCAAATGTTTGTGGTTCAAATTTCTGTAGCATTACAATTAGGTTTTGAGTTGAAATGTTTGTGGTTCTGGAAATCAAGTTGTATTTTTATGTCGTGCCCACTGCTGCGTGTGGATGGTTGCAATTCAATTCGGGTATGAATCATATTTTTGTGATTGGTAGGGATGATACCTATTGACATGACTAATGTACAGTCGGCAGTATTTCAGTCAAATGTATTCTCACAGAGTCACATGGCTCCCCTGTTTCGTCCTCGTGTGTTTGGTATGCTGCTCGCAATCGCATTGCTATTTATTAGTGTCTTGTGTGCACATTGTTAATAGGGAATTAGTGATGTACTATGATGTCGCCGTATTACCGAAGCATGTTGCCAACTTGTCGTTGCCTGAGCCCATGGAAAACTGGAAAGCCATGGCTGGCTCCTTGCGGTAACCCAACTTTTAAATTTTCTCGTTTATTAGCTTCTCTCTGCGGCCGCCATGCACTTGATGCATCTCTAAGAGCAGGCCCAACGCTCCTACGTGGCTGGTAGCCTCAAGTTTACCCGCCTGACACAGAAGTCCAGCTCAACCGGTTTGGGCGCTTGCAGTCCGTCAGTGTGCCCTGCAGAAGGTGCAGTGGCTTGGGATTAAAAAGCAAGCGCTCTAGCTGTTGTGAGAGAGGAAACGCAACGAGAAAAACTGACTTGGGAGGGGGGAGACAAAATGAGTAGGGTCATGGTAGAAAAAGTAAGAGCGTCCTGCGTTGGGTGCTTGAAGGTCTCGAAATTTCAGTACCCATGTGGAATGCAACTTTTTCATGGGGCTACTTGCGTTGGGCTTGCCCGTCCGACACATGCACACAGCGCTTTCCAGACCAGAGTCCTGAATCGTCGCTTCGGTTGGCTTCCCCGTGCGGCCACTGAAGCACGCATGAGCATGGTTCATCGATAAGAGTGCCGAGCCTCGTCGAGGGAAAGGGACGGGGGTTGTGCTGGTGGTCGCGGCAACACTCGACAGCGGGCAGTGCGCGCCACCCTTCGACGAAATGCGCCGCCACCTTCCCTGCGGATAAGGCGTGTTCGATACTTAAGATGCTAAACTTTAACATTGTCATATTAGATGTTCGGATGCTAATTAGGAGGACTAAATATGAACCAAGTATAAAACTAATTGTAGAATCTTTGGGCTAATTCTCGAAACAAATCTATTAAGCCTAATTAATCCATCATTAACAAATGGTTACTGTAGTATCATATTGTCAAAATATGGACTAATTAGGCTTAATAGATTTGTCTCGTGAATTAGACTCCATCTGTGCAATTAGTTTTATAATTAGTTTATGTTTAATATACTTCTAATTAATGTTTAAATATCCGATGTGATAGGTGCTAACGATTCCTTGCTCGTTTGTCTCCCTCCACCTTTTGACATGATTGCATGAATAAGAACGCCTTCTCCGCGTCGGCCAATCCCTGCCTGGCATGCACAATGTGAGTACTCTGGTTTTTTCCTTCACGTTTCTAGCTCAGCATCCTCTTTTTTTTTTTCTTTTCATTGTATTGGCACTTGACAAAGACACTCAGAGTCGGTCAATCACTCTTGTCCCCAACAACAGCGCAGCTCGTGAACATTTGCAGTGGCAACACATTACTATGGGAGAATTGAAAGATCCTACCCCTTAAAGCCTTCAAATACAAGTTGTAAAGTCAGACACTCGACAAGTATACAAGCTTAAACGCATGACATGAGCGCTGCTGTATCTGGATAGATGGTAGCTTGAGATCGCAGACTATTTACAAATTACAAAGGTCCAAATCACTGCATTTACCCATTTCGTCGAACTGACAAGGTCTGAAAGCATAATATTGCGTTTGTACTCGAATTGATTCTAACAGGAGGGACCAAATTCGAATTGCTCCATTCAGTGGTTCTGGTCCATTGGAATAAACAGGAGTATGTGGCCCTCGGGACGCTTGGGCGTACACCCATTAACATTATTCTCGTGTCTTGACTACTGGCAGTTGATAACTACAGAAAGGAAGCGTCGCAACTCACAAGCTAACAGATGCACTGAATTTCTCTCATCCCTGCCCATCAAGGTCTACTAGGCTGGCTCGAACTAAGTTAGCGCCTTCATTGTGCTACTGGCGCATACTCAGATTTCAGAAGCTCTGGTTTGCATACATTGCAGAGGAGAAAAGGAGGCTGCATCTGGATCTGGAAATGGCACGAACAAACGCAACAGATCCCTGAGCTCCAGGTATTTCTAACCAATAACGTAACATGCTATTTATTGTGTTCCTTGCTCCAGTCATTTCATGTCATCCATGTCGCCTCTTACGACTATACTTTCTGCTTTCACCGCAAATTTTCTGCAAAGACTATTTCCCTTTGTTCTGCATATTCTCTCGGGTATTGAAAACAGTAGAACTCATCAGCCATAAATCATATAATCACAGTAAAAGATTCCTGTGTTTGTTTCTTCTAGTTCTGGAGGCCATGGTATGTTAATGTTCGCATCATTAAGTGGTTCACTTTCATGTTCTTTGTATCTCATATAGGTTGCTCTCTGATTTTTCCTGACATATATTTCGCTGCAACTTCATTTTTAGTGTCAGGAGCAAGAAGCCTAGATTGTTTGCAGAAGAGCAATACAGCAACTCGAAGACCAAAAGGCTAGGGCTGTACTAAAGCACCTATTTACCCAGGTCACATATCTAATATATCAACTACTGTTTCATACACTCCTATCAGACTACTATTATTATTTTTGAACAAAAACTTCTATCATACTGTTGTCAGTACTGGTCACACATGAAGGCAGCAAAATAAGAAACAAATGAATCGTCCAGCATGAAACTTCTCCCATGAATACTGGGTTAGGTGCTATCTATTCATACTTCTGTTAGAATTTTTTGTGCACTTGAACTTCTCCCGTGAAGTAGTTGTATCATGCAGAGCCCAAGTTTTAGCACAGCTTTATTATTTATATGGTGTCCAGATTAGCAGCTCACCATGAATTCATTCTGCAGGAACTTCTGGCACAAGAGAGGTATAAAAAAGAAATGACTGGTGTGGAAGCTGCTGCCATATCTGCTGTAGTATCTGGAATATTGAAGATTGTGGGCAACAAGTTAGCTCCACCAGTAATAAAAAAGTACAGCTCTATAGTTGGTGTGGAGAAAGATCTCCAGGAGCTCCAGGATCGAGTTGTGGAGATAAACTCTTGGTTGGAAAGGGCAGAATGTCAAGCCATGGAGACTGATGCATCATTTAACTGGCTCAAACAGTTGAAAGATTTTGCTTACGCTGTTGATGATGTTGTTGATGAGTTCCAGATGAGGGCTGAGAAACATGACGCTTCTGCTGCTGGTGATATGTGCCTACAACCAAAATCATTTATTTTTCACTGCAAGGCGGCTAAGAAGATCAAGGCGATTAATAGGAGATTTGCTGCAATTGTGAAGCAAAGAACTGACTCAAGTGTAATAGCAAATAGCTTACCACCAATTGGTCATCCTGCTTATATGAATGAGATTCCTGCGAACAGCCCATCATTGCCCGTCGTGGATGTGGCATCAGTACTCGGAAGAGACCAAGAAAAGAACCAAATAATATCTAAACTCATAAAGACTAATGACCAACAGAGAATCAGGATTTTTTCCATCATCGGGCTTGGAGGCTCGGGGAAAACTACATTGGCTAAACTAGTTTTCAATGATGGTAACATTATAGAGAAGCATTATGAAGTTAGACTATGGGTTCATGTTTCGCAAGAATTTGATGTCAATAATCTCATCAAGAAACTGTTTGAAGCTATAGCCAATAGAGATCCTGGACAGCATGCCTTGCCGTATATGAGCAACAAAATCTTAGACAAGTTGACTGGAAAGAGGTTTCTCGTTGTATTGGATGACGTTTGGACAGAGAGCCGGATTAAGTGGAAAGAGCTCATGGTATATCTGAACAATGGTGCCTCTGGAAGCGGGATTTTACTCACTACTCGCAGTAGACAAGTCGCAGTAACAGTTGAATCCACATACCAATTTGACTTGCCACTCTTGTCTCCAGGTGACAGCTGGCAGCTGTTCCAACAATGTTTAGTAATACCTAGGAAAGGTTGGGATTTTGAATTTGAACAGATTGGAAAAGAGATTGTGAAAAAATGTGCTGGAGTGCCGCTAGCAATTAAAGTTCTTGCAGGTGCTCTACGTGGCAGGGAACGGATAGAAGAGTGGCAGGCCATGAGAGACAACAATTTGTTAGATGTTAAGGGTGAAGATCATAGTGTGTCAGTATTTGCATGCCTGAGGTTGAGCTATTTCCATTTGCCATCTCATCTGAAGCAGTGCTTCACAATATGTTCAATGTTCCCTAAAGGTCACAAGATTGATAAAGAACAATTGATTGACATATGGATTGCTCATGATATGATCATTCCGATGGATGGTGTTCACTGCTTGGAGTATATTGGCCACAGATACTTTGGTTCTCTTTTGCAAGTATTTTTTTTACAAGATGTGAATGAATATAATGGAAGAGTGACATGCAGGATGCATGATTTGGTTCATGATCTTGCTCAGTCAGTCACGGACATTTTTGTGCCAAAGGAGGAAACCAGTTCAACAAAGAGCTACAGATACTTCTCTTTAACTGGACATGAAATAAAATTTCCATCCAAAAATCGTTTCGAAAAAGCACGTGCTATATATGTTGATAATGGTGGCGATACAACATTTGGCAACACATTGAAGAGTGCAAGACACTTGCGCAGTATCACCATGGAGCGTTTGTATGCAGCAATCGTGCCCACTGTCATATTTCAAGTGAAAAATCTGAAATATCTAGGGATTTCAAGACTAAGATGTGAAGTACTCCCTGATGCCATTTCAAATATTTGGAGCCTACAAGCTCTCCATGTAACATTTAGCGATCTTCTCAAGCTGCCTAAATCCATTGGTAAGCTGCAGAAGTTAAGAACACTTAACCTGTCACAGTGTGTAAAGCTGATGTGTTTACCAGATTCTATTGGTGATTGTCAAATGATTTCAGTCATAAATCTTTGCAACTGCAAGGAGATTACAGTTTTGCCAAACTCTATAATCAGGAATACAAACCTCAGAGTCTTGAGACTAGGTTATACCAAAATTGAGAGGCTGCCATCAAGTATCACAACACTGAGAAATCTGGAGTGTTTGGACCTTCAAGAATGCCATGGACTTGTAGAGTTGCCTGAAGGCATCGGCAACTTGCATAAGCTTCAAATTTTGGACCTAGATGGATGCAATGGACTGGGTAGCATGCCAGTAGGGATTGGAAAGCTCAGACGACTACAAAAGTTGGGTTTATTTGCTGTGGGAGATGGCGAAACATCTGCAAAAATTTCAGAGATTGGTAATATTATTAGGATCAGCGGGAAACTATCTATTAGAGGTGTTGCACATGTTATGAGCCCCGCTGATGCACACAGTGCATGGTTGAAGCAAAAGATGAACTTACAAATGCTTACGTTAAATTGGAGGTGTAATGACTTCCATTCCAAATGTGGGAGGTGTCATGATGACTCAATGAACACAGACAATGAGTTGGCTATATTGGATGGCCTGGAACCACCATCTGGGATTCGAGTTCTAAGAATCATCGGGTATGCGGGTTGTCAGTACATGAGGTGGATGCAGAAGCAAGTTGGAATCAGGAGCGTGCAAGCGCTTTCACATTTTCCACGTTTGACCGAGGTGACACTATCAGATTTACCAAAACTGAAGCAGCTGGAGGGTCTTGTTGAGTTGCCTTGCTTAGAGGAACTTGAGCTGCGAAGAATGCCTGCTCTTGAGAGCATAAGTGGAGGTCCATTTCCTTCACTGATGGAGTTGAAGATGAATGATCTGCCTAGTTTAGGAGAATTATGGATGTTCGTTTCTGGTGGGGAGGAAACAGAATGTGGCAGCAACTACAGTTGCCATCACGTGGGACAAGTTGCAATTGGTAATCGTCTATCATATATATGTATAGAGAAATGTCCTAAACTGATGGTGAAGCCACACTTCCCCTCTTCACTGGATTACTTAGAGTTGGATTGGAGCAATGGCCAACTGCTACAATTGGTAGGCCAAGACCATGGGAGTATCCCACCCTCCTTTAGTCTGAGGACCTTTACAGCGCCGCATACTACTCGTAAGAGAATACTGGTATGCATCAGAACAACCCGTTGATCTGATAAGGTAGTTTTGATGCTGACTCGAGCACAAAGAGTTTACAAAAGTGTATTTACCCATTTGTGACGAGAAGTTGGATTTTTACCACTTTCAATAGGTGCCTTGTTGTAAATTTGGCTTCGTAAGATTACCACTTGTATCCTAGACACATTGTTTTTCATGCAATTTTCTCTGATTTATTTATTTTTTAATTCCTTCTTCCGTTAACAGTTACCTGAAATGACAAAACTGCCCATGAGCCTCTCGGGGACCTGTTTCCTGGGGGACCTGCGTTGATCAGTCTTGGCTCTGCTGGCTATAAATTTTGGCCATTTCATTCTGCCAAGCACTTGTCAAAGAAGCGTGTTGCCACAAGCTCTGAAAATCTATCCATCTATCTGCTCCTCGACCTCGAATGTACTGCATTTCTCGCAACGATCCTCGGAAACCACATTTGCTCAACTTTTAAGTACAAGGGAATGCCATATTCTTGGAAAATATGGTACCTCTTCCCGTTTTCATTGACAGGAAGGGCGTATGATTGGTATAGCTCAAATTGCAGGAAATTGGGAAGCCTGTTGAAGAGCGTTTGTGCTAGACTAGATATGTATGGTTCAGCAGCTTGTCGCAAGGTTAAGAAGGTGGCCACATTCGTCCTAGTCACAGAAAAACTTACTCAAGCATGGGAAAGATTTTACGGAATTCTTAGCCAAAGGCGAGATTTGGTGGTAGCCCCGGAGATGATTGTGCAAACCTTAGCGCTTTGACTTGTTGGTTGAAGCATACTTTGCCTCTACTCTTGTAGATGCAACATCTCTATTTTAACAGGCATTTGATTGGGCCTCTTCAAACAATAACACATTAGCTAGCTAGCTCATAGGAACTCAACGCATCATTGTACTTACATGGAAGAGAGAGCATGTGAGGAGAAAGAGATAGTGCATCGTCTCTTCTTTAAAAGCTAACTCAGAGAGAGATGGATGCAGATTTTTACTACAATCGGTTATCTTTGTCCTTGTGCCTTCCCTTCTGGTTGAATATGACTCACATCTCGTAAAAAAAAAAGTGTCTGACGCTCTTTTTGGAAACGCCACATATAGAGCATCCTTATTCCGGACATTCTAGTAGCGTAGGGCACTCGGAACGCATCAGAGCTTCCTAGCTTGTTGCAGCTGAAACTACCTCGGTCTTGGTTTCTTCTCGTGCTGCGTCCGTCTCGCTGGTCGCCTCAACTATCATCTTCCTCACACGAAACATCGCCAAGTGGATGTCACCTGCATTATATAGATGCAAAATGCAAATTCCACAGTTGACAACCAATAAAGAGCCTTACTTTTCTTCTCTTAATAACTGAATCGGAGTGAGTCATCGGCGCAAACCGAAGATGATGAGGCTGCCGGGGTCAATGGGGATGGGGAAGCCAGGGTTGAGGCGGCGCTCGTTGATGTAGGTGCCGTTGGTGCTGTCCAGGTCCGTCACGAACAGCCTCCCATCCTTCTTCTCCAGCCGAGCGTGCGTGCCTGAAACTGCATTTTTATACGCGCACAGGGAATGCAAGATCAGATCGCGAAACAATTTAGTACGGTCCTGATTCCTGAATTTCGTCCATGCTTACTTATCAGTTTCAGAACAACAATGTAGAAATGAGAATCAGTGACTGGATTTGCAAGAAGTGACCTGTGGCGACGGGGAGGACGATGTCAGCCTTGTCAGCGACCCGACCAACGGTCACCGCATCCTGGACACCACAAACGATTCTTTTTGTCAACGCGCGTGAGTAGAAACATGTTGCGGTTACAGTGGTAATGTCAGTTGTTCGCGGTACAGAAATAAAGAGGATGATGATGATATGTGAGCAGCACAAAAGCAGCACGTACGGAGGCTATCTCGAACGCGCCGGGGCGTGCAACTTTGTAGCCGATGTGGCGCCAGTCGCCGTCGCCTGAAATGCACAATGCAAGGACCAGAATGCATTTGAGTTCTGTTATTATGCAACAAAGGGCAAGAAAGAGACGCATGCACATTTCCAAGTCCAATTCCAGCAATGGGTATGCATGCAAATGCAGGCTGTTGAGTACTGATAACGCTAGCTCTTCAGGAACAATAATCTGATAAGAGTCGGTAAAGAATATGAGGACATTCAGAACCCCAACGGACTAGTGGTAAATCGCAGATGCCACATTCAATTCGGTAGGACACGACATACTTGGGAGGTACTCCTACTAGAGGAATGGAGGAATCACTGATGTAGGGTGTAGCAAACCTGCAGGATCAAGAACCCATCTTACTGAAGAACGAACGGTTGATGCGCCGTCAGCGAGGCTGGAAGAACACCTCAGGACCCTGCTCTTCTTGCTGTTCAGCCACGGCCCAGCCAGGCAAACCAGATGCTGCTGCTTGGCACTGGAGACGGAGCAGCTGTAGTTGCAGGGAGGCCGAAGAAGCAACGAGGGGGAAGCGAAGCTTGAAATTGGTGATCTCCTGGGAGTAGTGGAGAAGAGAACCAGGGAGGAGGTAGTAGCCGCTGCGGCTTCCATCAGATCCGGCGCTGCTGGTCAGCAGGGGAGGAGGCCTTGGTTTTGTTTGCCAAATGAATTATTCTGTTGCTTTCGATTAAGTTCTTTCTGTGGATCGTGGGAGATAAGAGTTGAGGCTGCTGTTTGTCCTGTGCTGAATCCCACACCTGGCCTCATAGCCAATCGTTCCGATTTGTCATCTGCTGCTGCTACGAGCTTCGGTGTCACGGTGTGTTTCTTACGGTGTAGAGGTAGGAGGTGCTTCTCCAACAGAAAGTGATTGTGGGGTTGAAAGTAATTTTTTTTTATTTTTGAATATAAACTTTTAAAATCAGAAGAATTTATTTATTTTTTTATCCCCATCCTCTTAATTCATTTCAGAGCTTCACAGAATCAGAAGAAAATCACTTCTCTCTGAAAAATTATTTGGCAAAACTTCTGATAGATTCAGCAGAAATCACTTCTCTCTGAAAAATTATTTGGCAAAATTTCTGATAGATTCAGCAGAGAATCAGCTCCAGATGATCTGCCAAACACACGAACTCGCCAATTTTCGTTTCTTTTTTCTTTTTGTTGGGGGAAGAGAGTTGGATGCTGTGACGTAGAGGCTTAACTCTATCACGACACGAACTTGAATACATAAAGATAGCCTCTGCTATCTGGGCCCACAGGTCAGTGTCTCTGTAATAAGCGTGGTGGTAGCTACTAACGACTTGCTGGCTCGTGTGACCTCCAGAATTAGCGATACCGATTCAGATCGCAGCCACGGCGACCTAGAGGACAGGAACCCCACCGAGCCAGGCAGCACAAATCCCCAATCTCTGATCCCTGCTCGCCCAAAGGTAAGATTTTTCCGAGATCTCTGCGTTCAACAGCCCAGATCGATTCTTGTTTCAACAATTTTCCACAATTTTTTGGCCTCTAACTTGACAATCGGTGGGGATTCGATTCGATCAGATGGCGGCGGCATGGGCGGTGCTGGCGGTGTTGCTCGTCGCAGCGCAGGTGTCCTCGGCGGCGCCGGTGCTGGCACCGGCGTTCCTCTGGGCGCCTAAGAACTACGGGTGGGTAATTCGCTGTGCTCATTCATCTTTTGCGTCCGTCCCTAGCACGAGATCCCGTGTTAGGTAAAAGATGGGTGATGTTAATGTTGGGGGTAATGGTTGTGATCAGTGGCGGATCTAGAATTTTGCCATAGGGTATGCCCCAAAAAAAATCTTATGCAGTCCGATAAAATCATTTACAATTTGATAAATTCAAAGATTAAGCTAGAAACAATAACAAATCATAATATAAATAGTTCGAAATATAGCACAAAAGAAACTTACAATATTACTTGTCTGCTTTGTTTACCCGCCGCTTTTTGAATAACATGAATGTGTTGATTATATCTTCTTCATTCACTTGGAAGAAAATATCCCGCTCAATAAATGTGACTAGACAATCATCCAAAACACTATCGCCTAGCTTATTCCTTGACTTTATTTTCACTTTAACCATTGCAGAAAATACCCTTTCAACACTCGCTGTTGCCACTGGTAAAAGCAATATCATTTTGAGAAGCAAGTAAACCATATCATACACTTTCTGCCTCCGTGTTTGAACAAGCTTAACTGAGAGATCAACGATGCTGTCTAGACCCTTGAAGCTATCATCTCGTCGCATGTCATCAATATAATTATCAAGTTGCAATTCAAGTTTTAGCAAATCATTGTTGGAGAAGTCCTTAGGATAAAATTCAGCCAATCTGCGTACCTTCTGTGCATCAAACGAAGCAAATGAATTGGAAGGACTGAAGGCTGACATACACGAAAGTAGCTCCATATTGATCTCATCAAACCGATTATCAAGCTCTTGACTAATTTGATCAATGACACCAATATATACTTCTCTTCTAAAATGGTCATCATTTGTTTGGTTTCGAGCACGAGCGTACCTTGCTGATTTTCCATATGGCACATAATCACCATCCATAGCAGGAACTTCAACATCATGTTTAATGCAAAAAGAAGTGACCCTCTCAAGGAAGTGGTCCCAACCATCAAACCTTAACTGTTGCATTTTGTTCTTTGCCACATTAACAAGGGAAATTGCATTAAGAATATCTTGATCCCTCCTCTGCAAACACTCCGATAACTCATTTGTGTATCCAAGAATAACAAACATTAAGTGCACAAAGAAAACGAACTCAAAAGTTTCAAATGCTCCAAGTACAAAATGTATCTTTGTCCAATCATCCTTATGTGAAATATCATCACCAAGATCAATGAGCGCATCATGGATTGAGGAATACATTGTAATGATGCTGCATATAGTTTTGTAATGAGAGCCCCATCGAGTTTCACCAGGCCTAGGCAAACTCATCTCTTGATTTAATCCACTCCCTGATTCAAGCTCACCACACTCAAGTGCTTTCTTGATATTCTCAAGCCTAGCAGTTCGAAGCACACCATGACGCTTGCAAGAAACTCCAATAATATTCAATAAGATAGATACTTGATCAAAAAAGCTCTTACAATCAGTATTTCTCTTGGCAACAGCAACAAGAACTAGTTGGAGTTGATGTGCAAAGCAATGAATATAATACGCAGAAGGTGATTCTTGCATGATCAATGTTTTTAGCCCTTTAATATCTCCTTTCATATTGCTGGCCCCATCATAACCTTGACCTCTAATTTGAGTCATAGTCAATCCATGACTAACAAGTAAACCCTCAATAGCTTCCTTAAGTGACGAAGAGGTAGTATCATCTACATGAACGACTCCAATAAAATGTTCACAAGGCCTTCCAAGTTTATCAACATAACGCAAGCAAAGAGCTAGTTGTTCTTTATGTGATATGTCACTGGACTCATCAGCTAAAATTGCATAGGGCTCATCATCAAGTTCTTCAATTATTTTCTTTCTAGTTTCTATGGCACAACAATGAATAATTTGTTTTTGTATCTCTGGGCTAGTTAAGGTGCAATTACCTGGAGCATTATTCAAGACGTACTTGTTCACTTCATCACTATTTCCTGCAAGAAACTTCAAAAGTTCAATGAAATTTCCTCTGTTGCTAGACTCTTCATTTTCATCATGTCCACGAAATGCCAATCCTTGATGCAAAAGAAACTTGATACATCTAAGTGAATATGTCAACCTTTTCTTATAAAGACGAAGATCCTCATCAGTCCACTTCTCAATGTGATAATCAATTGCTACCTTGGGATTTATAAAACTAATGTATCTTTCCTGAGCTGCATTGTGTGCCATAGAACCACTATGTTTGAGAAGTGCTTTGTTTCCTATATTCCAATTATTCCATCCTCCAACAATAAATGTATTTGACCCAGCACCCTTCTTGAACAAGTAGCATATAAAGCAAAACGCAGAATCCTTCTTGATACTATATTCAAGCCACTCATGATTATACATCCATACATAATTGAATTGGCGATCCCTACCTCCAATTTTTCTTGATGGAAAATCATGATTAATAAGTTTGAATCGGCCTTTAATAATATATGCTCTTCGAATTGCATCTTGATCATTAACATGATAACTTTCAATGGGCTGCCTTTCACCTGGATCATGTGGAAGGCGATTGATATCATAAACCAGCGGCTGTGATGCGGGTGGTTGCAGTGGCGGAGGCGAGGGCACAGGATCTGCGATTTCTTCAACTACCACTCTATCCTGCTTCTGATTCTGTTCTTCCACAAAAGTTTCAACTGGAGATGGGATAATGTTTGAAGCAGCATCTGCCGCTGCCTTCTTTGCTGCGTGTTTCTGAAAAAGAGATGCAATATCTCCGCCTCTCTTCATAATCCAACCGTTCTGAAAAAAAATATCTATGTAATGTAAGTACAACAACTAACTAGACATTATAGCAAAACAAACATGTAACGATAGAATCATGTTTTAAATTTTCGGGTAGAAAACTTACAAATCACAACCTCACACGATATTAATTTAAGAATGTTGATAGATTGATGGTCTGTTCAATAAACTCATGAACTGAAATAAAAAAGTACTCATAAATAAATAAATAAATAAAATTAAGAATATAAATCTTTTCAAATAAGAAAAAAAATAGAAGATAGATTCATCTTAAACCTCTCTGTTTCCCGATCAGAATTTTGTGCGGCGGCCGTCGGCGTTGCCGTGGAGGACGGTAGGACCGGTCAGTCGGTGTCCGTCACCGGAGGAGTCGTGGCGCCGTGGGAGGACTCGTGTAGTTGTGTGCGGTGTGCCGTGTGCACTATGCGTCGTGCGATCTGCCAGACCGCCGCTGCAAGCTGCCTGGGCGCCGTGGCCGGTGGGCTATGGCCCGTGGCAGAAGCGCAGATGGCAGACCGCAGAGCTGCAGTGCGCAATCCGTAGATCGGCAGAGGTGAGAGCTGAGAGGTCACTAGAGCTCCGTGGCAGAGGAAGGAAAGGAACCGTCGGTCAGAGGAAAGAATCGGTCAGGCATCAGGGAGGAAAGGAATTATTTTTCCAGAGAAAAGATAAACAATCAGCCAGGCTCTTGGGCTCCTGACACCTGCGCGGCCTGCTGAATCATTGAGTCCAGGCGTGAGGGAAAATATGCTAGGGAGTGGGGCCCAGCCCAGCAAACCAGGCCACCAGGGTATGCCCGGGACCACCCGGCATACCCTGTAGCTCCGCCAATGGTTGTGATGCTTCACTTAGGAAGTAGAAACCGTTCTGACTTGGTATACAAAGCATTGTCATACACATGAAATTTACTAATCTTTGTTCAAGGATGAGTTTCTTTATTGGCAGTCTGTTCAGTATTGCCTTGTGTTAAATAAGAATATGATGGCCCAATGAGTGGGATAATTAGATTAGCTATGTGTTTAGACTTCATCTGTCGATTTCCATGCTATAGAAGAGCATGCCACATCTCATTCCGAGCAAATAACAGTTTACTCTTTACTGCAGCTTGATTTGTGCATTACCACATTGTGTCAGACGACTTTTACGTGTATTTTTTTTTAAATGCATGTCATCCAACATACTATTGAAAGTTCAGGATTCTGACTTTAGGCCTGGGGAATTCATAAATTCAGTGGCCCTTTAAAAGTTGAATAACTAATGGCAAATTTGTGTCTTTGATGTCACACAGTGAACATTGTGGCATCGTATAGTTTGTGCTTGAAACTATTGTATATTTGTATGCTGCCCTTGTTTTGGTACATAGAGTATGAGCCTGGGTTACTTTTGGCTCTTACTTTTTCAGTACCATCTCTGCCCTCTAATTGCAATGGAACTTGAAGCCATGGATTCCATTAAACAAAACAATAACTAGTTTTCAGCAGTATGGAGTTTCTTTTATCAGGGAATTTTACATCCATGCAGTAATACATCTCAATCATTAATCAACCTTTGCTGTCTAGGTTACATGCTGCACCTAGATTCTGATGCACGCGATGGATGCAATACTTTTCTTTCCAATACTCTGGTACCTAATTATTCAGTGACCTAAGTTCAGTTACTTGCTGACTAGATCCAATGATGCCCTGTTCAATTTCGGTGTCTTATCAGTCCACTTAGTTGCTGACTTGAGCCAAACTTACTAGCTCATCTTAAATATTTCTTGTACCTTAAATATTTATTGTGTTGCGGAAATGCGTATGTTGCGTTGGATTTGTGGTCATACGAGAAGGGATCGAGTCCGGAATGAGGATATACGTGATAGGTTAGGGGTAGCACCAATTGTAGAAAAGTTTATCCAACACCAGTTGAAATGGTTTGGACATGTCCAATGAAGGCCTCCGGAGGTACCGGTGCGTAATGGAACCCTAAGGCGTGACAGTAATGTGAAGAGAGGTAGAGGAAGACCAAAATTGACATGAGAAGAGGCAATGAAAGGAGATTTGAAGGGATGGAATATACCCAAAGATTTAGCCCTGGATAGGAGTGCTTGGAAAACAGCTATTCATGTGCCCGAACCTTGATTTGTGGCTCTTGTTGGGTTTCAACTCTAGCCTACCCCAACTTGCTTGGGACTGAAAGGCTGTGTTGTTGTTGTTGCTGCTGCTGCTTCAAATGATTATTTTGGCAAGCACATGTAAGTTCACTACCTTAGAATTTACCTACATTCCATTGACCTTTTTCTTCCAGATTCCGTTCTGATGCTACTAAGGAAATAGTCCACTATCAGACTGTCTCTCCAAAGAGTTTAGCTAAATCTGTACTTGAGGAAGGTGGCTGGTCAAACTTTATTGTAAGTATCCTCATTGGTGAATCTTAAGCTCTCATGCAACTTAAATTATCAGCTCCTGCATTGAAACAAGTTTAATAAGTTCCCAATGTCATGATTTTGTTCTTAGTGTTCAAGGGAGGATGCTCAGAAGAATGTTGATGTTGCCGTTGTTTTCATTGGCTCAAAGGTACTTAGTTAATGCTCATCTAATATCTACTGGTTTTAAGTAATCTGCTTGTGCAAATATTGTTCAAATTAAATACATTTTTTAAATTGAAGCAGTGGTTGTGCATAAAGCGAAGATTAAAAGTCAATATTTCTGATAGAATTGTGTTTGTTGATTCCATAAATTTATAAAACTAGTAAATTATCCATATGTGAATCTATATATGGTGAAGTTATTACTGAGACAGACATTGCTTCAGTTGTCACTGACCATAAACTTGTTCTTTTTTCCTTAGCTACAATCCTCAGACATATCTAAAGATAAGCAAGTTGATCCAGCTTTAGCAGATACATTGAAGGTAATCATGGGCACTCTTTTTTCTCCCTCTCAGTTATTGTTTAACTGAAGCATCAAATTTTCAATTGCTTATAATCACGATGCTTCTACCAGCTCTCCTTCACAAGTTCAGATTTTTCCATCGCATTCCCCTATGTTTCCACATCAGATGATGAGAAATTGGAGAACTCATTGCTATCTGGCTTTGCTGAGAATTGTAACAATGGTTTTGAAAGAAACCATATCACCTACACGGACACGTGTACTGTAGGTGGTCAAGATCTTGAGAAGTATACCAACATGGATGCTATCAATGTAAGCTATTATATATTTTTCTAGTCCTGCTTCTGTTCTATTTTTGCTCCCTATTTTGACTGCACATATGTTGCAGGACTTGGTAAGGTACAGGAAAATTAGCACAGACGGTCAGACTGATTTAATCATCTTCTGTAGCGGTGGTTTCCAGAATTTAGACCCTGCGAAATCAGAAGGTTAGGTTAAAGGCTACTATCATTGTTCTTTTGCTTTCAATTTACTGCTGAAAGCTAAATTTCTACAATGACATGCCAGGAGAGTTGCTTTCCGCGCTAGTTTACATGCTGAAGGATTTGGGGGTCAAATACACGATTCTTTATGCTTCTCAACCATCTGGTTTACTGGAGAACCCTTCCAGGGAGCCTCTAGGTAGGCATCTTGCAGAGAAGACCAATACTACTACTAAAGCTGGCCTGAGCAAATGTGATGGAGAGTGCCTAGTCAAATCAACTCTTCTTGAAGGAACTTTTGTGGTAAGTTGTTACTTATAGCCAGTTTCATTACTTCTTAGTTCTATTCTGAAAGTAGATTAATTGTTTGCATATCAGTGTACCTTGAATACCTGCATTATTTTCTCACACTTGTGTACTGTCACAGGGAATAGTGCTTCTTATCATCTTGATATCAGGACTCATGTGCATGATGGGAATCGACACTCCGTTGAGATTTGAAGCTCCCCAGGAATCTTGATCTCACTTTGACGCAGGATATGGGAGCTCGATGAGGCACAAGGAGTATGAACGACCAATGTTTGCTGGTCTGCACTTGTGGATATTGTTAGTTTCCTCTTTTGAAGTGGCCTTGTGTAAATGAGCCAAATGTTATTTACAATGTGCTCAATTTTTGGTGTAATATTACTTGTCATGCCTACGGAGATCTAGCTGAGCTATTTGCAAACAAATACATGTGTGAGGCTTGTATCGTACCCGACATAGCATTGCCTCCAGTGTTTTCTGTGAATAACCTGAAATTCAGGTAACCAATAAGATGGCACTGTGCATCAAATAAAATGGGATCTTGTTATTTATTTGATCCGAAGTTACTGTACTTAAACATATGTCGCGTCTACTTTACATCTTGTGCCTCAACTGAAACTGTGAATTGTGTCTGTTGCTGTCAACACCTATGGTGAGACTGCAATGCGTTGTTTCTGTTCATGCATGTGCAGTGCACTGGCTCATTGATAATCTGCTTGGTCCTTATCCCTGATGAAGATGTTTGCTTAATTTCTTTGTAGTTGCTGTCCAGGATCGTGTGTGGGGCCCATGTTCCGTTACTTGGTAATGAATCAACAGGTACTACTAGACCATTTCAGTCTTCTACTTGGCTGAGTAGGACACAGATAAAATAAAAGCCACTTTTGTAGCTTTCACTTGTGAGGTTACTGTCAGTACAACCTTATCTCGCAAGTGATCACTTGACCCAACAATGATCCGCTTCTGAAAATAGGTCGAGTCGAGTGATCGAGTCTTTTCTGGGGTCAATTTGTCCTTTATGCTGGAGTCAAGCACCTGCATATATAAGATGCTTATGTCATTTTCCTCTTAAATATGGCAGTAAATGGAAGCTGAAGTTGTACAACTATGTTCTGTAGCAAACTAAAAAAGATCAGATATTATTTTTTTCAGTGATGATTACGAAAAAGGAGGAAATTAGCTAACCGTTGTTTTACTGGGCTAGGTACGTAATCGTGCGCATGACTCATAGCTAGCAAATTAGGTGAAAACGAAACATTAAAACTGGAAATAAAATACGTCGAACTAAGGGTACTACAACTACAAGGAGCACTGGGATGAAGCATGAAAAAGTCTTTCCTGGCCTTTTTCGTTAGCACTTTCAATTTGCATGCTCTTTTCCTTGCTACTGTTTATCTTGTTGACCAACATCCTCATATATATCATATATTCATATCTCATACCAAGCTTCTGCCACTTGTTCAATACGCAACACACTGACACTGCGTAGCACACACGGCAGCAGTTGAGAGATGCATCGTCCCATGCTTGCTTGCTGTCTATGATTGATTGATACCGGTTTGATATGGTACTGCTCTGAAAATGACGTGTATCGAGAGATGAAAGCAAAATTGTTTTGTTCAAGGCAACATGCAATGCTCTAGATTTTCGTATGGTCGGTGCTGACGACGACATTTTTGGCCATACGCAGGACGCCAAATAAGCGCATGTTAGGTTGTGAGGAACCATGCCGGTGGCCTGCAAAACATGACTTGTAAGAAAGACCATGGCAGCAGGAATTATCAATAATGGAGAGAGAGAGAGACACACACACACGGAGTACTTACAAAAGCTGAAGGTACACAAAGATCCTACGTGAAAATATATGGATATGGGATTAACTTGCACAGGCTAGTTTGTTGCACAAAAGTTGCCCAGATATGCTGGTAGGACGAAAACTTCAGTTATAATTTCAGCACATACAGCTACATACCCAGAAGACAAACGATCGATCGTTCAGGACTCCAGATCATGCAAGCATACGTGGATGGATCAACTGCTCAAGTCACATGAACAGTTGAGAGCATGCATTGGCCAGCATCAGCTGGCAGGTATCTAGCTACGCGCTTTCCGTCGTAGTTGCTCCTCCATTTCTGAAAATAAAGCTAATGGAGCGTGACGTCACGATGCCATGTGGACTGCATGCGCCGCCGTCCAAAATGCATGCTGTACCGACCTGGCGGCACGTGATTTCCTGATGAAATCCATCGGTGCAGTGCCTGCTGCTTGGCCGCCGTCTCTGACAGACTTAGCTTGCACCAAGCTGTACATCAACATCGAGAGGGTCGTCGCCACTCCCATCCTGACTTGGGCGACAAGATTACAAGCCCATTTACTTCAAAAAAGATTACAAGCCTTCGTCTTTAGTTAACTACTAGTGGCAAACTGACGTGCCTTTAGTTTCTTTCATAATCTACCAATCTCAAATTAAGTACCATCTTTTTAATTTGCCTGTCCTTCTAAAAAAATTTAGTACCAGCAGGTTTTCAAATATATAGAGATTCAGTAGTACACAAAAGATAAGCAAGTTCTTCCATTGGTTAAATAACAAAGGACATTAAAACTGTAGAAACCAATTAAGTCCCGATGCATAAAAATATCAGCACCAAACACAAGGAACAAATTCTCACCAACAAACAAAATCACCATCCTTTTTACACAGCACCTAAAACAAACAGCTAGCATGCATGATCTCTCAGGTTTTCGACCTAATTAATGAATTAAGCAACCAACAAAACTGCCACAAAAAACTATAAAACGATCACTAAACAAGTATCCATTTAGTAGCGCACTATCTGATCACCTAAATTCTTAGCAGCTGGTCCAATGGCACCAGCACCAGCACTACTTTTTAAGATGATTGGCATAAAATTCCCCGTAGTTCCCTGGTAGCTTCTGCTGCGGCATGCCCACTGAATTCTGCTGCAGAATTCCTGTCACCGACGACTCCGGTAAACCACCAGCGAAATTTGGAGAGATGACTCCTCCTAGAGCTTTCGCCACCATTGCCTGGTGATGCAAGTTGTAGCTTCCCATTGCCTGATTATGGTCTGCGTGAAGCATGTTCCACGAGGAGCTGAAGCTGCTTCTTGGAGCTGCTGAATTGGCCAGAGCGACCTGGTGCAGGTTGTTGATGCTTGTTGTGTCGTTGAAGCCGTAGTTAGGAAGGTTGACGAAGCTACTCGTCGTGCCCGTCGTAGCTCCCGCGGCGGTAGAAGAAATTGCGTAGTCCGCGTTTTGCGGCGGCGCGGCGTTGACGGTCGTAGTGCTGGTGGGCAGGCTGCCGGCGTTGTTGAAGTACATGGGATTGATCATGGAGTCTAGAAAGTCATCTCCTTCGCCGGCGTCATCTGAAATCACGGAGCTGACGTTGGGCGTGCTGGCAGAGTACTCCTCGGCGGGCTTCTTGGCTTCCCCATTCTTGTGGTGCACCTTGCACACAACCCATTCATCCTGAACATTTCACCAAATATTAATTAATTAATTCATGACACGCTAAGTTGAAGCAAAATTGCAAATTATTTTTCAGCATGTACAAGCAAGTACGTACTCAAGTAGACCATGTATATACCTTAGGATTGAAGCGTAGTTTGGCGTTGTTGTGCCTAGACTTTCCCTCGAGGCGGAACTCGTGCATCACCCAGTTGGTCTTGGATCCCCTTGGAGCCCTGCCCATGTAGAACACGAGTGTCTTCTTCATACCCACCAGCTCACGGCCTGCACCTGCAGCAGCAGCCGGCTTGAAGATCTCCCTGTCCTTGCCGGTGGCCTTCCAGTAGCCCTCCTTGGTGGCGCGGTTGGTGCGCATCCCCGTCGGGTATTTCATGTCCTTGTGGCAGAAGAAGAACCATTCCTTCTCCCCCATCTTCGCCTTGCCTGTTGTTTATCGATCAACATGGGAGAAAACATCGATCAATTAATAATCAGTTCAAATTAATCTTAATTTTCAGCAACTATACATGTATGTGGTGCAACTGAAGAACAAAATTAAAGGGATCGAAAAAGGTAGAAGACTTACTTGGGAGATCCCATGGCTCGCACTTGTTGAGGTCCACCTCCCCAATGGCTTGTGGGTCAAAGCTAGGGTTCAAGAACTTCTCCAGGAGATAGCTTGTGATGACCTCCTCGTCTGTGGGATGGAACCTGAACCCGGGAGGCAGAAACAAGCCGCCTCCATGCTCTGATTTGACACTACGCTCCACCATGATCGATCTCTTGTTGGAATTGCAAACGCTATGGACTGCAGCTTCAGTAAGAACCGGAGACAAACCAGGATCTCAGAGGAAAACGAAGCAGAGAGAGAAGCTAAGCTTGTTAGAGGAAGCTTGTGAACACAAGAAAGGTAGGGGAATCAATAGGAAGGAGATAGAGAGAGGAGGAAAAGCCAAGTTTTATAGTGGCGTGAGAGGTGAGACTTCATCTTCCTCTGGAAGAGCCAAGCCTCCTTTGGCTTGCCTAGTAAGGAAGTCTTCAGTCTCCACTCGGTTTTGATTACTTTCCTATGTGGCCATCTAATCAGAATTAAGAGGTGTCATCAGAAGCATAGTATTGTAATTTATTTTGGCATTCATATTTTTGTTTTTTATTTACAGAGGTGTGAGTGACAGCTGTTTACAGCTAGGGGACTACTAACTGTCGGGAGGCTTCTGAGGTAAGCCAATAATAAACTTTGCTGTAAAAAACGCGCATATATTTACCGGTCGGCTGATTTCTGATGATAAATGTATTGAATTCCTCACCTTGCCATCGGTGATGATGTGATTCGTGCTCTGGACTCCTTTTGCTCCGTCGTAGGTGACGTCGGGACACCTCCACGAACTCCGGTTAGGTTAAGCGTTAGGATTTTGGATTGGATTTGGGATCTGGGGGATTTTTGTGTGGCTTTCAGGTCCTATAGCCTATAGAGCACTAGGTGGGGAGGTCGGTGATTTGGCGGTGGAGCTAGCAAAGGGCACATTGAACGATGGGGTCACCGCTAGCTCGCCGTGCTGGTGGTGGTTTGCTGCTTGGGTGGGGATGGCCGTGGGGCTAACGTGGTTAGATTGGTTAGGATTGATCGCGATTGGGGTACAGGGGATACGCACAGAGTTTGTAAAATGAGGCAGGCGCGCGTTGGAGGAGCCTGGCTGGAGATGGGGACGGTGCCGGCGAGGTAAGAGCGGGGTAGAGCGGAGGTGTTGGTGCAGCTTGGGATGGCGGTGGTCGGCAGAAAGGGTAGGCTTAGGGTTTGAAACGGATTTCTATAAAATCAAAGACAAATCCTAGCCCGGCTCTACCTTCCTCGACATCGGCACTGGCCGCCCCCCCCCCCCCCCCCCCGACGCGCCACCGGCCTCCTCCCGGACAACGCCAACGCCTCCACTCCGCCGGAGCCCCCTCTTCTCCCCGACGACACTGCCGACGCGCCCTCTCTCGAGCTCCCCAACGCGCCGCCTGCCCTCCTCTCCCCGGCGCGCTGGCAGCCCTCTTCTCCACGACACGCCGCTGGCCGGCGCCTCCCACACTCCGCTTCCGGCCTTCATGCACGAAGGCTAGCCGCGGGCTCGAACATCCGGCTGCTCACGTAAGCCCGTGGCCGGCTGACGTCACATTTTTTCTTTTTTTATTTCTGCAGCATATCAAATGAGGTGGAAATTGTAGAAAAATTATTAGAAATTAGCTAGAAATAAAGAATTATTTTTAGAATTAGCTAGAAATTATAGAAAAATGTTGGAAAACCTATTAATTGTAAATTGTAAAACATTGATTATTCCATGTTATTAGAAAATCCTGTAATTGTTAGAAATTTCTAGAAATAGGTGAAAAATGTTGGTGAGTGACCACATTTCATTGTAAATATTTTTGTTGTCATTTACTATTACAAAATTCACATTTCCATAAATTATAAAAATGTGCATAAAATATTACAGATTTGATGATGCCTACTATTTTTTTAGTCATTTATTGTAAATTTGATCTATATATAAATAGTGGTATAAATTAGTGGAATAGTGGTAGAAAATATATAAATAGTGCTAGAAATTGTTAAATGCCTATTAATTGTAATGTAATCTTTTTTGTAGTCAATTATTGTTACAAAATGTATAAATATTAGTCATTAATTCCGTAGTCAATTATTGTTATAAAATATTAGCTAGGGCACCCTCTCCACTAGCTGACAGGGATCCTAGCATGAGTTCACGCTCTGCACCAGCTGACAGGGATCCTAGCATGAGTCCACCTCCCCCTGTTATGAGCAAGATGCCTTTAGTTCCACCTACTGCGCCTACAAAGAAGAAGCAGAAGAAACCGAAGGAGAAACAACCAGAGCCCAAGAAACCTTATGATACGACTGATGCAGAACTCGACGTAGTAGTGGATGCTCAGGTTAAAGCTCGCTTCGCACCAAAGCCTCCCGTGAAGAAAGATCCACCACTTGATAAGGTTGAATTTTGGACTTTCAATAGATGCATAGAGTTGGAGAAAAAGAAAAAGCTAGAGAAACCACCGCTATCTGACTACGACCGCACTATAACAAAGGCTTTTTAGAAGAAGAAGAAAATGGATACACCTTGTTATCGTGGTTGATCGAAGCATGGTCTATATCCTGAACTCTCTAAGGAGACTAAGAAATCAATACACCGACCTCATAAACATGCTTAACAGAGCATGGGCTCGCTTCCGTCAACATCACTCAAGCGAATTCAAGGAGCAAATTCATATCCACTCTGAATTCCCAGTATGTATTGAATTTGCACATCTCGTGTCACTTCCTTGAACACAATAAATACTTCATAACTTCTTTTGCCATATATATAGTGTTTGAGACAGAATCTGAGTAATAATTTATGCGGATACTACGTATGTGAGTTAATCCATGGTTTTGTATGTCCCAAGCGTATAACTGACCACGAATTTAGAGTACGTATACAAATTTCTTAACAACAAATTAGTTCTAATTGTGCAGATCCATTGATATAATATATAACTTTTGCTAATGACATAGATTATGCACATGAAGGAAGAACTCCTTGAGATAGAAAAAATCAGAACAATTCAAGAACAACTCAGTGTGTTTCTTCTGGACGAGGTAGTAAATCTAGTGGGAGAGTTCCATAATGATGGATCAAATCTGCATCACTGTCAGGACTCGGGTTCAATAGATGATCCAAAATATTGAACTTGGAGTGTTGATGCAATGTAATATTATTCATATATGTGTATGCACAATATATCTATGTATAATATTATCTCAAATGTAATATTATAGATCAAATATAACTCTATATATATTGCGTATTAGAATTAGTATACGTAAAGGAAACGAATACAAAATACTAATATAGAATAAAGAAATAGAAATAAAAATGAGAAAAGAAACAAAAAAGAAAAAAGAATTGGCCTCAGCCATGCACGACGTGTCAGCCAATTTAGTACCGGTTGGTCTCCTCAACCGATACTAAAGGACCCCCTTTAGTACTGGTTATTTGAACCAGTACCGGTTACACAAGCGGTAGTAAAGATTCGGTACTGAAGACGTGATTGTGATTAATTTGTAGCTGAGAGGAAATGAAATTAGTTGGCAGCTGCTGACAAACATATGACTGTCGCATACAAAATGACAGGTTGATCCGATCATTTGAAGGTCAGATCCCTGAATTGTCGTCTCACGGCTGTTCACCTTCACACCACCATGCATGCCATGGGCCAATCCAAATTGACATTGGTGAGGTCGTCTCAGCCAGCCAGAGTCTCTGGCCAGCATGCATGGGATGGGATTCCAGAGCCTGGCATCCAATTGTCCGTGCTCTACTAGCGCACGTGCGTGCATGCTGCCTCAAGAGCAGAGCACGCGCCGTCCAGCTGATATGATGATCTGGCTCACTGACCGCTGGTATTGTGATGAACTGATGACAGGTTCCGCCGCCGTACGGTTCGCCGAAAGTTGGCACACTTTTTCCTGACTTCACGTGCCAAAAAATTGAGGGTCCCTTCCGCTAGCTAGATGAGCAATGTATCTTTAAAAGCCCATTAGGCCCATTTAGAACCTTAGGTCAACATTTTAACAAACTATTTTCAACATTTTGTAACAGATGGATCAACGTTCAAAAATAACATATTCAACATTTTCTAAAATATGGATCAACATTTTGTAATTTTTACTACCTACTTCAACATTTTGACAAACTGGATTCAACATTTTTTTCAAAAGAAGAATCAACATTTCGTGATTTTTTTCCCTTCTTCCCGGTGGACTTCTCCAACCACACCCGCACACGACGCAGCGCCAGCAAAGGTCGGCGTGCTGGCGGGAGGCGGCGGTGGCGCTGGGGCCGGGGCGCCCGCGGGAGGCGGCGACAACACCGTGCGAGGGGTCGGCGGCGCGGCAGCGAGGCCGGCAGGCCCGCACGAGGCGGCCGCGGGGCCAACGGTGGCGCGGGCGGCGGGCCGGCGACAAGAACGAAGCGGCGGCGGCGGTGCCATGGGCAGCGACGGGGACGGAGATGCTAGGGTTGAGGGGGCGTGGTTGAGCATCCAACGGATAAGATTGGGCGCACGAATCTCAAACAGGGAAGTTGGATAAGAAAAAAAACTTCCGGAAGCCATATAAGTTTCCTGCAAAAATTTAGGAGAGGGAAAATAAACTTTCGGCCCAAACAGCCTATTTGTGGCCTGGAACTGCACGTCATGGGCTTCATGGCCCATATGAAATTTTGGCCCGGGTTACCATCCAAACTAACAGTTTATGGTTCATCAAGGCGAAGCTGTAAGGATACACCAGTACCAAACATCATGATTACTCCAAGCTGATTCAGGATCAGAACACTGATGTCAGTTCATATCGCTTTAAGCAACCAATTATTAGTGGCTAGTGCCTAGCTCATTCTAGAAAAGGAATCAACCACCCCTGCATGTCATAGTGGATAAGCTAGTATTTAGCCTTTTGATTACATACATACTAGTCCACCAACCTGCACGAGCTAATATTTTTAGAAGCTATTGTATATTAAAAATTATTTAGAAATTAAACTCCTAACTAATAATCAAAATTCTTTACCTACTACTCTCTTATTTTTTCAATACTTCAACATAATACTTATATAGATATGTGCCCATCTTTGTCTAGTTGTGATTGTTTTTAATTAATAATTACTCTATGCACTTTTTCATCCATATTCATACTTTTTCCATTTTGTATAGTACCTCCAATCCTTCATACATTATGTTTAGCATACAAATCAATATTTTTCATCGATTCCTCACATACATGTATAAATGATCTAAATGGTGGGATTCATTATGTGTATATACTTTAACTTAGTATTTTATATTAACAATGATATAAATAGGTCATTTAGAATCATATATTAATTTACTCATCATTTAGAATCATATATTAATTTACTTTTGGACGTATGATGCACAGGTTAATTTATTAGGTTATTTTTAATAACGACGTACATGGGTAACATAGATAAAATTTTAGAATGACATTTTAAGTTATGCTTTATAATGATTTATAATGATAAGTATTAGTAAATTGGATGAAAATTATAGGGTTACTTTATATTATTTTTTATAATAGCTGAGCTCGGTAATTTAGATATAGGTTTAGAGCTCATTTTTTAATATTTTCACAACGATAGTGTTGGGTAATTTTTTAGAAAATATAATAGATCAATGTCTATGATTATTAGAGTTTACAGGATTGGTGTTTGATATTTTTAATTTTTATGAGAATTTGTCTCTTTTTTCTAACTTATCTCGTGGGAACTAATGGGGAGCCTCCAATGGAAAAAAATAAGACTACATTGCTACAAAACTATTACCATAAGCTACCTCTCGTTTGTTAAATATTTGAACACAATACTTATATAGATATATACTTAATATCTTTATCCAATTGTGATAGATTTTAGTTAGTAATTACTCTATAATATTTTCATCCATATTTATAATCTTTAACTTTTCACTTTGCATCGCAGGTATGCGCTTGAATTTATTTAATGAACCTTAAGTTTGAGATACAATTTTAACATAGAAATCTATATTCACATCACTTTAGATCTTTATAAATGGTGACACACATCATGCATATAGACCTTAATTATTATATCGTATACCAATAGTGCAAGGTATAAATGATTTAGAATCGTATATATTTTTAATTAAGGTTATTTGATTCAAACGTAGGGTTACCTTATGTTATTTTTAATAATAGCATGCGTGGGTAATATAGATGCAAATTTAAGGGATTACTTTAAAAAGTTTTTTAAGTAATAGTGGTGGGCAATTCAGTTGCAAATTAGAGGGTTATTTTAAGTATTGTTTATAATGGCAGAAGTGGGTAATTTTGATGAAGATTAGGGGTTGCTTTAGTTTATTTTATATAATATCATAGGTGGGTAATTTATATATAGATTTAGTGGGTTACTTTAGGCTATTTTCATAATGGCATAGGTGGGTAAATTTTTAGAAAATATAATAGATCCAATGGCTATGATGATTTGAATCTATCGATTGATGGTCGGATGTTTTGCTTTTTTGTGAGAATTTATAGGATTTCTCTCTTTTTTTCGAGCGTCCACCTAGGAATCCTAGGTGGCTTCACCTAGAGGCTTCAAAAGGAGCCTCCAATTAGTAATAGTAAGATAGCAGGTGCAATTCAAAGATCCTAGTAAGCCCAAAAAAAACGTTCAATTAGCAAATAAAGCTGTCATGAGCATGCTTATTAGAGCGATATGTCTTAGGGCCTGACTTCAGCAACCGGATTTGGACCTTAATAGCCCTCCTGTCTTATCTACTCTCATCGGCCATCACCTCTCTCTTTTAGACTATCCTCCCCAGACTCTCTTTTTAACATGTGACCTCATGCTGCTGCAACTAGTTTAATTTCTTCGTCATTGCTTCTAAGCATGGATTAGTTTCATTTGCAGAGTTAGACCATCTCCAAAAGTTATAGCTGCATTGTTTGCATTATCATCAATCGTGTGAAAGAGAGCTAGCTGGAAGCTACTAGCATAAAGAAATGGCTGTCTCCAATGAGGAGACTTTGGGGGTGTTTGGGAGGGGGGTGCTAAAATTTAGCACCCCCATTTTAGTCACTTTTAGCCTCTCCTCCTCCCAAACACCTAGGCTAAAATGGAGGGGCTAAATTTTAGCCCCCCCATAATCCATTAGCCCTTCAAGAGGTGCTAAAATGGACTACAAGTGCTAAAAGTGGTCCCCCTCCTTCATATTTCCACCGGTACCCCCACTCCCTTCCCCATCCTGTCTCCTCCCACTCCCGCACACGCGCCGCCACTCCCTTCCCTCCCGTCTGGATCTCGCCCCCTCCTCCGCTCCCTCCGCCGTGCCCGATCCGCCGCTCCCTCCGGCGACGCGCCTCCGCCGCCCCTCTGCCGCTGCGCCTCCGCCGCCCCTCCGCCGCGCCCTCCGCCTCACTCACTCCTCCGCGCCCCTCCGCCGCGCCTCCTCCTCCGCATCCATCCGCAGCGCCCCCCCCTCGCCTCTCCCTCCGTCGCTCCCTACGCCGGTTCCTCCGCCGCTTCCTACGCCGCTCCATCCGCCGACGCGACTCCGCCGCCCCGCCGCCGCTCCCTCCGCCGCGCCCCCTTTGTCGCCCTCCTTTTCCTCCCCACCACGCCGCCTTCCTTTCGTCGGCTCGTCGCCACTCCGCCGCCGCTCCCTCTGCCGCGCCCCCTCAGCCGCGCCTCCTCCGCCGTCCGTCCCTCGCGCCCCACTCCACGCCGCGCCCCACTCCGCCCCAGCTTCAGATCTAGAAGCAGCGCGTCGTCATGGACGGCAACGGCGACGACCACTTCTCGCAGCCGGATCCGGCCTTCCCCTCCGGCGCCTTCGACCTGTACTCCCAGGCGGATTCGTATCAAGGACCACGATCCGGGATGCAGGCCTTGGATCTGAACTCCCAGGTCGACGAGTTCCCCGCCTTCAGCTCGTACGCCGACATCCTCCGGAGTGACCACGGCGGAGTTGCTCGAGGGGGCGGTGCTCGCACACCCGGGCTTCGCGTGGCCCACAATGGCGGCGGAGACAGCAGAGGAGGAGGCGCCACGAGAGGTGGCGGCGCAAGTGCTGACAAGGGTCGCGGCGCCGGGGGGAGCAGAGGATGCGGCGCCGCGAGAAGCAGAGGTGGTGGTGCAAACCGTGTCGGCGGCACTGGCGGTAGCAGAGGTCGTGGGCGGGCGACTAGGAACCTATTCATTGGTTCCGCGTCTGCTGGTGGTGCTGCCGGCGGCGGTGGACGCGGCGGTGGACGTGTGGGTGGCCGTCGTCGACGTGGAGGCAGTGACCATGAAGATTATGTGTATGCTGACGAAGGATACGCGCCAGAGGTTGCTGATGGCGTGGAAGTGATATTTCCTGGCTCTTCAAAGGTAATTATCTAAACCTGAAGTCCTGGAATGTTGAATGTTGATTCATTTGAAGCTCCGCTACTGAACTTGATGTTTGTGATAATCTGAACATTCGTATTCAGTAGTGTGAATATCTGTTGACTGATAATCAGATGTTTGTATATGTCAGCTACTCAATCCTCCCAAGTACTTTACACCTCTTAATATGAAATGCTAGTGTGCTGGAAGACTTGCTTGGTTTGTTTACTATACATATGGTTTCAACAATGAATATGCTTCTTCGTTTTACTGGTCATATTATTTGGGAAATATGGTTACATGTGGTCAGGATCCATACCTCATATTGCACTGTCGTAAGAGGAATCGGGAGTTCGTCCAAATGATGTTAACACTCGGTATGTACTACGAATCTTACATACACAAAGCTCCAAGGAGGGTTGCATCAGTGACGGGCATTGAATGGGTAACAGAAACATTATCAAATCCGACCTCTTGTTATAACATGTTTAGGATGAGTTGCCCATTATTTAATCAACTTCATGATCTATTAGTTGACTCATATGGTTTGAGAGCCACTCGAGATATGTCAACAGTGGAGGCCTTAGGAATGTTCCTATGGATATTAGGTGCACCGCAGTCACTTAGGCAAGTTGAGGATCGATTTGTGAGGTCGTTGGAGACAATAAGCCGTACGTTCGACAAAGTGTTAGGCACTGTTCTTAAGCTAGCAGTACATAATATTAGGCCACAGGACCCTGAATTTAAGACGGTGCACAAGAGATTACTCAACCCTCGGTTTGCTCCGTATTTCAACAACTGTATTGGAGCTATTGATGGGACACACGTTCCAGTCGTGGTGCCAAGTGAAAAGGTCATGCAATATACAAACAGGCACGGGTATACCTCACAGAATGTGTTAGCTATTTGTGACTTCGACATGAGGTTTACATTTGTTGTTAGTGGATGGCCAGGATCGGTCCATGATATGAGAGTGTTCAGTGATGCCATAGAAAAATACGGTGACAAGTTTCCACATCCTCCTACAGGTACACTGTTTCTATATGATAGTTTTTTTGCCTATATGTTCTCTAGTTTGTTTTTACCTAACAAGTTTGCCTTTTGTTTGTAGGCAAGTTTTACCTTGTTGATTCGGGGTATCCAAACCGTCCCGGTTACCTATCACCTTACAAGGGTACGAAGTACCATCTACCGGAGTTTCGTAATGGTCCAATGCCCAGAGGTATGCAAGAGACCTTTAATTATGCACATTCATCCCTTAGAAATGTTATCGAGAGGTCATTCGGAGTTTTGAAGATGAAGTGGAGGATACTGATGGGTATACCAAGTTTTCCAATGCACAAGCAAAGCAAAATTATTGTGGCTTGCATGGCAATTCACAATTTTATCCGAGAGAATAGTGTTGCCGATAGGGAATTTGATTTGTACGATTGTGATGAAAATGGTGTCCCAATGCCCGGAACTTCAAACCGCGGAGGAGGTGAGACAAGTACCCAAGTAGAAGAAGAAGATAGCAACATGAATGCATTTCGAGATGAAATAGCTCATGCCTTGTACAATAGGTCTAGATAAATTGATTTCAATGTTGTAATGATAATGTATTTGTAGTTTAATTTTGGAGTTGTTGGACATTGTAATAGACATAAAATTCCCTTCTTATGCACTGGTGTATGACTGAAAGAGAAAGAGAAGAAGAGAGTGAAAGAGAAAGAGAAGAAGAGAGTGGAGAAGAAACAAGAAGAAAGGCATAGCGCTTTGCATGCATGCAGTGCAAGGAGGAGAACGGAGGGCACGGCACAGCACCGCACCGCTATGCACGCATGCATGCAAGCAGCGCCAGCGAGTGGAGCCAGCGCAGCACGCATGCATAGCAAGGGGCGCCAGCGAGTGGAGCCAGCGCAGCATGCATGCATGCAAGGGGCGCCAGCGAGTGGGGCCAGCGCATGCATGCGCGCGGGCGGGAGGGGCAGCGCGCGCGGGCGGGAGGACAAAAGCAGGGGTATGGTAGTCATTTTCACTATTAGGTGCTAAATTTTAGCCTCCCATCCAAACACCCATGGGTGCTAAATTTTAGCCTCTTTTTTTGAGTGGGCTAAACTTTAGCTCAAGGCTAAATTTTAGCCCCTACTCCCAAACAGGCCCTTTGTTAACCAAATGGGGTAGGATTAATCAACACAGGGCTTATCTAACTGCTGATGGAGCATGTCATATGTGGACCATCACCAACCGTGCATGCATGCTTATAATTAATAACCAAAGTGGTATTCGATCGAACAACGTGCGCCGCCGCCGTCGTTGTCTTTCCGGTGTCCTGCGGCCATTAGAATATCACTTGCTCCGCTGCTGACGTTTTGCCATTGCATTGGTCCACCAAAGCTAGCATGCACGCGCGCGTTCAGCATCATCAACGGCACAAGGACGTGCGTGCCGGTCTACGCATGTTGTACGCACTCTGATCCATCCGTAGCTACAATGGCATCAGCAGGAACAGGAAGCAGCTAAGGTATATTCCAATAGAGCAACAAGTGGAGTGATCCAACCCTCTCCAGTTGGATAAGGACACCAACAACAGCACATGCCAAATACACACAGTACAAGAAACGTGGTCATCCTTAGCTTCTTCATTGATCCCATCCACACGTGACTTTCAGTAGTACGTACACCTGGCCCTAATTTACAACCTTTTAAATGAAAATGAAAACGAAATGCTTGAGCAATTTTGAATTTTTCCGGTCACAAGCAGGAACAATCCAGTATGAATTTTTCCATCAGCTCTGTTTGTTTGACCCAGTGAAGTTTCCGTGGTATGAATTCACACCAAGATCTCGCTGGTTGCAATAGTAGCACACAGATCGACGCTACTGCATCTCGATGAATGGATAGCTCAGCAGGCTGCTGCACTGAAAGCCACTCGTGTCCACAAGCTGCTGGTTGCAGTAGCTGCTCGTGCTGCCAACAAAATGGCTGTGGCCGCTGCTCCTTGAATCACTTGGCAGCAGCTTCAGTAATTTTCTGCTGCCATCATCGAAGGAGGATTCAGCACCGTCCGTGGTCATCACTCGCTTCCTCTTCAGACCGTTGCAGTTATTAGGCGCAACGTAATCTGGACATGCGTCTGCTGCTTGTGGCAGATTGAAGTGGCTGTTATTGTTCATCACGTTGTTGTTATAGTTAAGTGATTGGTGTGTTTGTGTTGTTGTTGGGTAGATTAGCGGTGGCTCAGCTGCAGCTGGGGCATCGAGGAGCTGCGAGAGCGCCGAGTAGTCGATGGTGTTGAGGAGATCGGTGATCGAGTATGACTTGCTCATGCTCATGGTCGTCGGTTGGAATTGGAACTGATCATCATTATGATCATTGGCGTCAGACTTGGGCGAGGCTGCACTTGTGCTGTTCATGTTGTTGTTCAAGGATTCTTCCTCCACGGTCGAGCCCTCCTGGTCCGGATCACTGAACTGGAAATTGTTGCTCTTCTTGTAGATCCTGCAGAGGACCCAGTCGTCCAACTGAAACAGACAAAAACAAATTAAAATTCAGAAGATTTGCATAGGCCTAGCGCAACCGTGCAAGCAACCGGGAAAAAAAAACAATTCGGAAACTAATAATCTCACCCTCATGGATGATCCTCTACGTTTCGTGGTCTTGTTGGCTCCTGTGAGGCGGTACTCGTGCATGATCCAGTCTGTCTTGGTGCCCTTGGGAGGCTTACCCCCATAGAACACAAGGGCCTTCTTCACTCCGATGTTCTCGCTCGTCGGAGTCGACAGGATGGCCTTGTCGGTGCCGGTGGCCTTCCAGTAGCCTGATCCGGCGGCACGGTTGGGGCGGGCGCCATTCGGGTACTTGCGATCCCTCGGGCTGAAGAAGTACCACTCGTTCTCTCCAAACAAAGCTTTGGCTGGAAACAAACGAAAGGCAAACATATATGGGGAAAATTTTGTTAGGTTCAGAAACTGAACTTTATTAGTATAGACTATGATTGGGTTGCTGCTGTCAGAATATAATTCAGCTAGTGTAATTAAACTACCAGGAAGATCCCACGGGTTGCACTGGTAGATGTTGACCTCGGCGATGATGGGGACAGGGCATGGGAGGGAGGAAGCTTGGTTCATGAGGTAGTGGACGATGAGCTCCTCATCTGTGGGGTGGAACCGGAACCCAGCTGGAAGATTTGGCAGTCTACTGCTGGCGATCGGCATGGCGATAAAACAATGGTGTGCAGTCTACTAAGCACAGAGCTTATGTTGACTACTGTAGAGAGAGAGGCTCAAAGGAAGGATCGGAGGAGATGATGAGATATCAGCTAACAAACTAGTCGTGCTTAGAAGGCAAGCATGAGTCTTGAAATTTTTGAGATGGAGGGACTGGGCCTCGGTTTTATAGACGCCATGCCCTTGTCTTCTTCCTCGATGGAGAGAGCGTGCAGTTTTATTGGTGGACTGTGGATGAGGATGACGTACACAGGGGCACGATCGAGAGAGCCTGGCACGGGGGACTGCACTCTTTTCACACCTAGTTAATCAGTATCAAGTACTGTAATTACTTTAAACTAATGCGTTCTTCAGAGTATGCGGCGTCAAAGACACAAAACAATTGGGCGGGGGAGTAGTTTGTCGAGCTTTAGCTAATGGAGTGAGTGCCTGCAGATGACTAATTTGCCCCTGGGCGCGTACTTATCGGCGTGGATCCACGCAAGGCACCCGTGTGCAAGGGGGGAAGAACGAGGATAACGAAAGCAAAAGAATGGCTTTGAACGGATGAAGACGACGACGTCTACCGCATCACGTGTCGACCTGCCCTTGACGCCAATTATATGTGACGGACTGGCATGGCATCGCGGGCGGCGAGCTCGTGGCTTTTGACTGGTCCTTTGCTCTACTCGTGAGGTTGATCCATAGGGTGGGGCCCACCTCGTGGAAACCATGCGCCCACTCAAATTTTAAATTCGTTTTTGGTTTTGATATTTTATGTTTGTTTGTACTGCTGGTCCTGGGGGGGGGGGGGGGGGGGGGGGATTCAAAAAAGGACCCAATATTATATTTTGGCCCCTTTTGGGGGGGAAATTGGGCTTTTAAAGGTTCCAAAAGCTAGCAAGAGTTGGCAAGGTGATAGGCTTTGATGTCCAGAGTTGTATTTTATTTTGCCAACATATTTGTCTATAATGTTTTTTTTTTTGTTGAGCCTAGACTTCACAAAGAAATTGTATGAGAATTCCCGTGTGACATGCGTGCCTATCGCTGCCAGATCGATGGACAGGAGCGAGCGAGGCAATGTTCAATCCATGTGGCAAAAATGCATGCCGGCCGGCGACGTTCCTCGACCATCGGATGGTAATGCGCATCAGCAGTGTAGTGCAAATTAGTTAAGCAATGATCGATCGACATCTCTGCATGGATATATCATGCGGTCCACGTATACATCCGACACTCATGTGTTGTGTTGCTGACTTGCTGTTCTAAGAGACTCGGCCTGTGTACATCCTCTCAGATGGATCCAACCCTTTTGCAAGCATGCATGCCGATCGATCGATATATTTGGAGGGAATCTTTTTGAGCTCTTTTACGGTACACAATACTACCTTATACTACTGTTCGAAAAGGACTCGTATGTAAGGATCCGACGGTTGAGATTAATTGTATACTACTAAAACCTTAAGCTGTAGTATAGGTAGTATGCATGAGTAGTATGAGTAGTATAGGGGTATGATTGGAAATATATAAAATGACATTGTTGGGAGATCGACGGGTGCCGCAGCGTGCAGGCGGTGGCGGTGGCCGAGCGCTGTCAGATCGGCGGGCGCCGCATGCAGGCGGTGGCGGCAGCCAAGCAGGAAAATGCGGTGCGGAAAAAAAAATTATCGAATAATATATGTTGTGCTAATTACAATTTTACCCGTATCAAAAAACAGCCTATACTCTATACTACCACTTGGTAGTATTGTGCACCGTAAAAGAGCTCATCTTTTTCTTTTATTCTTCTTTTCAGCGATGCATTTTTCCTCCTCCTTTTGAGCACATGAATGGTGGGACACATGTGCAAATAATTAACAAAGGCGTTGGCGAGAGTGTGTTGTGCGTACCTTTGCGTACAATGTACTCAGTTCTTAAATAGATGACACCATTAACTTTTTACTCCAACTTTGACCACCAATATCTATTAAACAAGTTAGTTAACTAAAGTAAAATATATATCATTATGTCTATTGTAAATTTATCTATTTGTAAAAATATTTGTAGAAAAGATGAATAGTCAAACGGATGAAAGAAGTCAACGGTGTCATCTATTTAAGAATGGAGGTAGTAAAACAGCAGGTGATCAGCAGATACCTGGACACTATGGGCTGTTCAAACACGCAGTAAGGTAAGCCGAAGCTATGTACGTAGCTGCACGTGCGTAATCTGTACACAGCCAGGGTCTTCTTATCCACAATCCATCAGTTTCATCAGCAGGCCGGCCGGCCACCTACCACCTACTTGCCACCTAGCTACTAGTTTATTATTATACCTTAAAAAGTCAAATGTTGTTGCTGTTGGAACCTACTACGTGTGGGAGGAGCAGCATGCAGGGTTGGATGAGAGAGCGAGGTCGTCGGTATAGGTAGTATTCGATGGTTTCCATAGCTGCCTGCTCCCACAGGCAAATACTATACCTGCTTGCAGTTCTGAACGCGGCAGCATCGATCTCGACCCTCTCTGGCTAGCTAGCTGTGTGTGGCCTTCTGACCAAACTAATTTGGACCTTCTTGCGATTGCGAGACGCATTTTGCAAAAGTCAGAAGGCCTGCTCGTTTGTATATATTCAGAGTGATGAAGGCCGCACTTCATCCATCTCGGTGCGGCCCAAAATGCAATCATATTTACTTTTCCATCAGCCCAAGCGAAGATGCCTGACGACTTGTTCAGTTCCTCTCTGCAGCCTGCCTTTCTTCCTTCAGTTCAGACTTTCAGTCTTCAGGCCACCTAAGGTGATATAGCACCTTACTTTTCCATCAGCCCAAGCGAGGATGCCTGACGACTTGTTCAGTCTCTCCCTGCAGCCTGCCTTTCTTCCTTCAGTTCAGACTTTTTCAGTCTTCAGGCCACCTAATTGTATTGTGCTGATGTATGCATGGAGCATGGTCCATGCATCCACACGCGTGTGCGTGCGTGCCTTGAACACAACACCTGCTAAACTAGCTAGTCTCATTATTAGGAACCTAGAAAGAAGCGAATAGTTTTCTTTTTCTTGACTGAAACACCTGCCTCATCGACTTATAGTCTTTGTATATAAGGGTTTAGCTGGCATGAAAAGTCACAACATTGACCCCAGATAATGAGCTTTCCCTCCAGATTTCAGCATGCACTTTCTATAGTTTGTATATCATCTGCAAACTGATTAGATCAACCAGTTAGACTTTCTTAATTACAATGCTGTATATATCATACAAACATCACTCACAGGTCACAACACATGCATGCAAAGTCGTATGGCCTGTTTTTCACTGTCAGAAACAACACTGCTGAAATGCTGTAGCTCACTGCAGCTAGCAACTACGAACGCAAGCTGCAATCATGCATATAATTAAATTGCCTGTGCCTGTATATCTACCGTGTCCGCCTAGTATATATGCTTATTAGCTGTCCATGGACTTATTACAAGATCCTGATCAGTAAATGAAGAGCGAAACATGCTTACTTCTTTTCTATAACAAGTCCTTTTCTTCTGTGTTTTTATGTACTACAAATGAATTTGGACAGCAACGACTACTCGTTGGCATAGCTGATATCTTAATTCATCACGAGGTTTTGGAAATGGATAGTGGGCTGCAACTTGACATTGGGCTGTCAGGTAAGCTCGGGGAAATAAAAGAAGATTAGGCCCAGCTGCTGAATTAGTGGACTGCCTCTGATAAAAGTGTCGCCTCGTCAGCTCGACTAAAATTTCAGAAATACATAGTACACCACAAAAGTGGTTTTAACCAGAGATTATTACATAGGATCAATGCCAAATCCATGTATATCAGCAAAGATGCGACCATGTTGTACGTAGACAACACATGCCCAGGAAGAGTATAGACCCGGAAAGAGACTACTAAATCATGCATCCTGCAGGGTCATCTTCTTGGGCGCAACAGCTTCAATAGCAGTACCCAGAGGCCAAGCAGCCTCAATATAGTACTCTCCATACTTCACTCTATTAATCAGAGTAATCTCCTTAGTTGGATCCAAACCTGCATAAACCACATTTGGTTTGTTCAATTCATGAACACCTGAATGTTGTCCAACAAGGAAATTTTCTAGATATACATGTAACACATGCATGTTGCACTTACCGAAGCCATCTACGAGCAACGTGTATTGGTAGAGAAGATCCATGCACGCATATGGCAGATCAAAGGCATTAGGATATGCAGCTTTGACTTCTTTGACGCTCAACGAACAAACCTTCTCTGCAGCTACTTTGAATGCCGCGGGGGTGGACTTTGCACTGGGTGCCTCACTCTCGATGAAACCATACTGTGACATGCTCCAAGCAAATCATTGGATTAGGCTTCATAATCCATTTTCAACATATTTTTTTCTTAGATTGAACAAATGAGTTGTGCAATTTTATATGCAGAACAATTGCTAATATAAAATGATACCTGGGTTGCCTTGTCAAAGAAGAAAGATGCAACATAGAGATTGTCCTGGCCAGCTCCACCGCCTCCGTTCCACACGCCGTTAAAGCTGCAGTTCTTAGTTTCACATGGTGCGCTCAAGTTTAGTGCCTTGATTATCTCTTCTCTGCACTTATCATACACTGCGCCTTCAGGTGAGGCTGTTGCATCATATTCCTTCCCATTGTAGGTGTAATTACCTTGATGAATTATAGTGATTTCATGATTGAGCATTGATATGTATGCTAGTTAAAACAACGGATTAATGAACAAGGACAAAGCTGATTATGCATGCCAGCATACCACTAAACCCACGCAATACGCAGCGGCTAAATGGCCCATTCTTTGCCTTCAGGATCTCTACTCGTGAAGCAAAAGTGCCATAGTACAAGTAACTGCAGAGGTGAACGTCAAGGAAGATTTATATGGTTAATTCATGATTTGATAGAGAGAATCTCGTAACAAACTTTCATAATGGTTTAATGATTTTGTACTGAAAATGTATTGAAAAAGGAAGTAATTGCAATGTAAGCAAGTTTTTATTGAAATGTTGATTGATTAACCTGTGAACATAGAGGTTATAATCCTTCCCCTTGAGGTACTCCTTTGTAATGTATGGATCCTTCCCATCAGGCACAGCTGGGGCATTTGCAGCAGCATTTGTAGAAATGGCATAGGCCATTTGCACTGATCCACCCCCCAAATCAATCACACCAACTGTCTTAGAGTAGTCCCCTCCTAACTTTCCTAACAGATAATTCAGAGCAACCTACAACAACATGCCACATTCATCATATATAGTTTGCAAAACTAAGTATAGGAGATACCATCAAGTATGGGATGCACATACCCATAGGTAAGATCCTTCTTGAGTTCCCTCGAGAACAGTGATCCATTTGGGATTGTACTGAAATTTGCTCTTGGTGTGGACAAGATCCTGGACCTGCATTAAGAGACAATTAAGGAAACATACTTTGTATCTACTCCCTCCGTCCCAAATTACTATTCGTTTTAGCTTTTCTAAATACATAATTTTTACTATGTACCTAGACATACATATATCTAAGTTAGCAAAAGCTATGTATATATCTAGAAAAGCCAAAACGAATAGTAATTTGGGACGGAGGGAGTAGATGACTAGATTGCACATAAGACATAGTAATTTGGTTAGTAAGATGGAAATCTACCGCTTCAAGAATCTCCTCTGCTTTCTTATCTCCAATTAATCTTAGACCAGCCGTTGCCTGCAATTTTGACAGAAACACCTCGGTTTGAGATGAAACCAGACCACTTTTTAAGTAGTAGGACGTGTTTAAGATATTTAGCTTTACTCACTGCTAGAGGAGAGGCATGAAAACGTGAATAATTACAGATCTATATGGAGGAGCCATACCGTGACTTTATTTTACTCAAAAACTTATTAGATACTGAAAAAATTACCCCAAGTTTAAGCGGAGTGTATTTCTGAAGGCTGGTAGGGACAATCTTCTTAGCCTGCTCAAGGAGGGGGAGTATGGAGCTTGCAGCTTCTTGAGGTCGCCCAGCATATGAGCTCAGCCCGGGCTTTATCTGGAGCAACAAATTACGAACATGCTTACATATATAGTTGTTTATCAATAATAACCCAGTCGGTAATTTTGCTATACACATAGAAAGGACAGGTGAAAAAATGTTGGGCTCAATTTTTTTTCCATTTATTTTAATTTATGTTGGCAAAGTGTACACCAGCATCCATCCAAATTTGAGGGCCAGCTTTTGAGATAGAGTTGGTCCATATAGGACCCAGTAGGTCACATGCTCGATCAGGGAGCCCGCCATGCATGCATGTACCCACATGCTGACATGCAGCATAAGGTCCCCAACCAATCAGTTGGAAGCTTTTACTGGGCTACTACTACGCGTGCTGATACCAATTCAGCAATTCTCTGATGCATTGTTCGTGGGAAACAAAAAAAACCGATGAATTGTTATTCACTTGTTTGAGCTTATTTTGTTTCTGAAGCTCATCAAGCTGAAGCAGGACTGCAGGAGTAGTAGTAAGTGAGAACGTATATATACCTTGGCGAAGAACTCGATGTCGTCGCCTATCGGGACGAGGTCGAGCTTGCTGTCGAACTTGAAGACGTGCACCCGGCTCCCCGTGCTCCCGGCGTCGAAGATGACGGCGAACCTCGACGCTGCCGCCTTCTCCTCCTCCTCCGCTGCGGCCGACTGCCCAGCGGCGACGCTGCTGCCCTTTCGTCCAAGAAGGACGTTACTACTTGCAGAGGCGGCAGAGGCAAGGTGGAGTAGGAGAAGAAGGGCAGCAAGGCCGGCGAGGCGAGCCATTGCCGCTGCAGCCTGCAGGTGGTCTACTGGTCTCTCACTTCACTCGTGACTACTAAGAACTCTCTGGAGCCGAGGCGTATGGCCTTTTGAAGGTTAGGCATGTAGGAGCTTTGGAAGCTGGTACCAAAGGGTCCAAAAACTAACCAAAAAGTCTAAAAGATATAGGTGCTTTTGCTCAAAAGCTGTTTTTGCTCTAGTAGCACATTTCCCCCTGCTTTTAAGTGCTTTTAGGTAAAAAATTAACCACGTGCCACGGGTACCGGTTCGTTTTTCCTCCCCCGTTCTATTTGTCCCCCACGCGCAATCCCACCACCCGCTACCCACCACCCCCGGTCGCCGACCACATCCACTGGTGGTATTATTGGCGCGGGACAGCGACTTCATGTTGCTAGCGGACGCGGTGGCGGCAACGCCACGCGCACGGCGGTGGCGCGGCTACTCCGGCGAAACTGCGGCCAAAACCTGGACAACAACTACCCCTAGAGCATCTATGCGAGCATGCACATCTTTCCCTGTGACTCTCATCCTCAGCACATGGTTCAAACGAGCTCACCCCCATCGGCGGCCATGGCCGTGGCGCGCTCTGGCTAGGGTTGGGCATTTCGGCCACCCTAGCCAGGAACTGCTCCAACGGGCGCACGCGCGAGCATCCATGAACTCTGGCGAACTCATTCTTGCAGCTACCCTTAGCGGAGAGGACCGGGAAAGGGGTTCTCACCTTAGGGTGTTGATGGCGGCAGCGGAATAGGGGAGATATTATGGCAGCACTATGGCTGATTTCGTCGGGCAAGGAGTTGTTGGGGTCGCTTGGGAGGGTGTCACGGCACGATGGTTGAGAGGAATTTGGTGGAGATGGCTTGACGGCAGTGAATTTGGTGGCGAGGTGTGGCGGGCGGTACTGACGGGAAACAGAGGAGCTTGAGAGGACGACGGTGGCGGCGCTATAAATATGTGGAGCTTCATCGTGATCCCTTCTACTAGCTCTTACATGCCTGGTTGCTCTGTCGTTGCTGCTCGACGACGCGTGGCAGCGCTAAGATAATTACTGCGGTGGTCCGGTGGCGAGCAGCGATGCTGCCGCCGTTTCTTACTACCGTAAGTTTGAGCTTCAGTATGCAAAAACATGTCCTATTTCTCAAGTAAAAATTGTGTAAAATAAACACGATTTCTTCAAGCACCAATAAACAAAAGTGTAGACGAAACATATGTTTATAAATGATAGATAAGAACTTTGTTCAAAGGATCCACTGTTTCAGAGATCAAGAGCTCTGAAAATCCAATCATGAACTGAACACTTGAGTTTCAGTTTCAGTTTAGTTATTTAACTGAGATTCTGCCTAAGTCTTAAACAGCTTGAAGTTCAAATTTTGAGCTTCACATATAAAATTTATTTTTTTTCCTTTCTAAAATAGTCATTTACATGCGAATTAGTGAACACATTAATTTGTTACAAGCAATTTGCATATAAACACACCCACAGACCTTTAGAGGCATTACAGAGATTTCTTACACAACCTACAATTTCACAACTGCTCTAACCAAACGGTTTTCTGCTAACACATTATTTTGTTACAAGCAATTTGCATATAAACACACCCACAGACCTTTAGAGGCATTACAGAGATTTCTTACACAGCCTACAATTTCACAGCTGCTCTAACCAAACGGTTTTCTGCTTTTCCCACGGTTACTTTCTCACAGCTGCTTTTCCACAGCTCACAGCAGCTTTTACAAAAGTCACAGCCCAACCAAACACACCCTAAACTACCATACAATATGTCTTTAGAGAAAATTACTCGGTGCTACACGTATTCAAGAGTTAGAGCATATATACTATATAAAAGACAGCATTGTTCTCTGCCAGAGCACCAGAAACAGACGCGAATGTTATTCGATCCGATCGGTATGCACGAACGCGCGATTATTGTTCTCTCTCTCTCTCCTCGTGTACGTTATCGTGTAGCACGGGACTCCATACAGTGGAGGAGCCCCCATAAAAAAGACCTTCAGCTTGGGTTTACTATTGCTTCACTTCACCCGTGTCTGCCGGAGTGGGGCTTTATTGATTGAGAGGCGGCTTTATTTGCAAGCTAGGACCTCAAGTACCATATACAAGATCGATGTGTACGTTTTGGAGGATTAGTGGTAGGTATAGTAGCTGCATCCAGGAGGAGCTTTGGGACAAAAGTTAATTTGGTCGATATGGCCTGTTCTTGGCATTATATTGCACTACTGTAGAACAAAGTAGAATCAGTTGCGCTCTATATAGATCGTAAATTACGTACTGTATATCCACATGCATTGTAGATTCAAAGTATCAGTTAGTTGATTTTTTTTTTATCTCGGGCGGCAGTTACGTGTTGATTGATGCGCAAATCAGGCGAAAAATTACAATCATTGTCTATCATGTTCTTCTATCTCCGAGCACCATGCCCGCACGTGTAAGCCAGACTTGTCCATTTGTGGAATATAAAGTTCAGTGGATATACAACAGAACTCGAAATACTCCTGACCTCTGCCTCCATCCATTGTATACAACTCATGTGATCTTCCAGAAAATGTTATCCTAGACCTCGAGTTGGGCTCCCCGTCACCATGTGAACCCGGAGATATTTCAGGTTTTCCGACCTTCGGTTCTTGTTGGAGTCCACAGTGAATTTCTGGCCCAGCTCTCTATACCCACGAGTTGGGCTCCCCGTCACCATGTGAACCCCGGAGATATTCCAGGTTTTCCGACCTTCGGTTCTTGTTGGAGTCCACGGTGAATTTCTAACCCAGCTCGCTATACCCACGGGCTGTCACTCCACCAGGACTAGGACCACCAGAGCCCACAACAACAAGACATTGGATCTAACTCAGTCCAAAAGACTAACTTGATGGGTGAGAGCTGTCCCATCAATTTGGGATGTGGGACTAAGCCTAACACTTTTTAAGATAAAAGTAGGTTGGTTGCTCCTGCATGTTTCCTCTTCATTCAGTAGGCCAAAGCTGGTCGTGCAGCCTTTCTTTTCTGATTGCATCCAGCCTCGAGGTCTGATTGGAGGAGCTTTGCATGCTAGTGCCCAAGGTTACTGCTAGTACCTAAAGATGCCATATAATACGGTTATGGAGCAAATTAAGCACGCTTTCCTCAAGAGTTAGAGAATGCAAATTAAATTTCAAAAGGGATGGGGGTGTTTGGCGCTCGCGGAGTGACTCCGATCCGATTCCGATCGAGCACGCACGGGACAATCGAATGCGATTGGCGTTATCTCACCTCTCGTGGAGCACGCGACTGGAGGCCCCTTTAATTTTTCTATTCTTCATGAAAAAGATTATTTTATATGACTTTACTAAGCACGCTCGGTTAATAATAAATGAAATAATCTTTGATGGTATCTTCTTGTTCCAAATTATATGTCATTTTAATTTTTTTATATCTATATTTTAAAAGGTTATAATTTAGGACCGAGCAGGTCAAAAATCGGAATCGATACACTGAGCAACGCGGGAGGTGCCAAAAGTAGCCTGTAGGTACGTCAGAAATAGTAATATTAGTTTATATATGTTTGTCATCCAACTGAAATGATGTTCACGTATACCCACTCCATCACTGCACTAGGTTGCATGTGCATTATATAGAATTATATACCAGCATATGTTATGTTCGCATATAATTGACAACTTTGATTTTACTGTTCAAGGTTTGACAATCCGATCCAATGGGCCACCATCCCCAAGGGACACGCCAAATCAGTGCTCGCCTAAGGTACACCGCCTCCTTAGGTGTGTTTTAAATAGGTGTATTTTAATTGCTTCAATGCTCGGGGCTACTTTAATGGAGTGCGTCTTGCGACGCCTTCCATGTGCTTCCCTTCGACCCATAGGATGCCCACCATCCTCTAGCTCGGCAGTCGCCTGCGCCATGCGCACTCAGTTCTACACTTGCTCAAGATACAATTTCTTTCTTCGTTTTTGAGCACTGCGCAGCCTCTCAGTCACTATGATGAAACCGCAACTTCAACTGAGTTAATTATAAGCTTCGTTGCACATCCGTCAAGCTCCTGTTCGACTCCATATTGCTCGGGGCCTTGAGGGATAAGGGTACCCACGAGTCCCCACCGACCAAGATACTGGTCGGCCCTGATAGGTGGATCCGTCTGACCACACCATGCGGGCCAAGGCATGAAGCTACGTGGAGCACAAGTCCGGAGTCCAAGTGAACGATTCTGCCCGGATATCACGGGATATTTGTTGTAAATCGACTTAGATTGCTTTCCATGTAACAACCGGGTAGGATTAGATCCTATCCGATTGTAACCCTAGGTCGTCAACCTATATAAGGCGGTTAGGGACGCCCCCCGAGAGTAACGCACATTAACCCTCGCATCCCATACCAGCAATACAATCCACCAGAACACAGGACGTAGGGTATTACTCTCCGAAGACCCGAAACTGTCTAAACCTTGCACCCCCGTGTTACCATTCGAGTTCTTCGTCTTACGATCCCCCGCCTATAAATCTACCACGTGGGTAACCCCCTGATGGACTGTCGGGCACCAAATCCGATAAAATCTGCACGCTTTTCTTTATACGCAACAAGCCATTGCAGCCGTTGCAATGTCCTCTAGGCTCTATCTAGCTAGTAGCCGGCCACTATCAGTAGCTTGCTTCTTCGCTCTCGTGTCAAAGCTCTGTGGAGCCGGGCGTAGGCCTTTATGATCAACACTAGGTGGGGAGGCGCTTTGTAGACTAGTACACATCAAGTATTGTACAATATTATTTGGAGCAAATTAAGCACGCTGTTCTCAAGAATTGGCTTAGCACGACACAAATTTCAGAAGAGATGTTAGTGAAGAGTTGGTGTGTCTGATTATTTGGCGAAGTATAGCCATGTAAAAAAATATATATGCTGGGTTATTAGGCCGGAGAAGGTGGTGCATCCTAAAGGTTAATCCATGTCTCTCTTTTTCTTTTTCTTTTTTCTTTTTTTGAGAGGACAATCCATGTCTCTTGTCAGTCAGTCAGTGGCTTCACCATCAGACTTCACTTGGCCCATTAGCCTAAGCCTCTACTTGCAAGCCGAACTTGGGCCCTTTATATGTTAAAGACATTTGGGCCTGTGGTGGCCTACAATTGATTTGGTAGGCTGGACCGCCCATCGCTCTCCGAAGCAGACAGCAGCCCACCAACTGATTTCTCGCCCCCGCTTGAGTCACTCACAGCAGCATGGACAGGCAGGCGTCAGGGCTTCAATCTGTGATCGCCACGATTCCATGCCATGCCATGCCTGCCAATGCTCCCATCCATCAAATGATTTCCCAATCCCAGTTCAGTTCCTTTCCACACGGCACCATGCTCCCAAATTCCTCAAGTTCCAGGCTCTCTGTCTCTTTTTCCTGCTCAAGCTCAGCGGTCACACTCGCGGAGTATTCAGGCGTCGTACCACGAGTTTGGAATAGATGCCTGAATGCATGCTACCAATAATCGGATTACTTAATTCCAGCATTTCCTGCTCAATATTCTCTTTGCAGTATATGCTAGTATGCCTAAAGTGGCAGGTTACATGTTATCTGCACCAGAAAGGGGCAGGGCAGCTGTTTTGTGGTATGATCAGCTTGACCCTTTTTTAAGAGAAAGCAGGTTGGTAGGCCAAAGCTGGCCATGCAGCCTTTCTTTTCTGATTGCATCCAGCCTAACCTTCCTGTTTCCACGCAATTATCATGACACACATCCCATCGACCCGCTGGACGAAATGACGGAACAGATGTGCTATCCAATCATGTTCACAACTTCATCACAATCGTAAATGTTTAACAACAAATTTAGCGGCAATACCAGATGCACACCTACATGGCTGAAGAAGTTAACTGTTCATTCAACAAATATAATCAAATATCGCTAATTATTTCAGTCCTTGAACTGAAATCACCGTATCCTTTTTGTATGATTGCTTCCTATTTTGCAGTACCGACAATAAAAGCAGCTTATTGCAGAGAGCAGATAACTTGTGTAGCCTGTGCAATACCGGCCAGCAAACCTGATAGCGACAGTAGGTCCAGAAATACCCTGGCATCTAATATCAATCATTAGCTAAGTTACTATTAAACAGGAACAAGGGCAGCTTAATCATAACTTCTCATGCATGATATGATTAGCCTCCAGTCCACACTGCTTTGGCAACGAGAACACATTGTGGAGGTCACATCCTGCTTAGCTATATTAGGATAAGAATGTCCTGGTCTAAGCTGGCTTAAATGAATGAGTAAGCACCAACTAGTGCAGTCTGCAGAATGATTATTATCAGCATCATGTTGAGACAAAGATTGCCTGGGGACTCCCATCACTTTTTTGCAGCTTAAATTTTGAAATAGTAATTGGGTGGCAGTAGACCTGAGCAAAATAGGTCCGCCTCAGCCCGGTCCGACGGTCTGGCCCAAGCCCGGTGGTCCAAGCCCGGCAGGCTAAGCCTGGCCTGACACTCATTTAGGGCTGTCGTGTCGTTAATTTTCACGACCCCGGAAAAAATGGGCGGGCTCAAGTCCGACCTGAATAATAAAATGAATTAAATTTACACAAGAAAATGATGGACAGCCCAGCCCGAGCTCAGCTCGAATTAGGCTTGGCCCGATAGAGTTAATGGACGGGCTTGGGCGGAGATTTTAGGTCCGAAAGAAACCAACCTTTTTGCTAACCCGACCCGAGATTTGCTCAGGTCTAGGTGGTAGCATCTTGACTACTGGACTCCCTTTTTAAGCATCTCAAAAGTTTGTCCCCCTGTTTCTTAAAAAAACATCTGAATAATTAACTATGAATAATGAGGACAGATCGTTGAGCAGTCGCCCTGCAGGGCCCAACAGAATAAAGTGGTAGAAGTATAGCATGGATAATAGTATATAGAGGCCAGATTCTGAACATTTTTTATCAGTTTATAAAATAAAGCTACATGTAACTGGAACCCAAATAATCTTAGGTACATTAGAAGCAATCAGGGAGCCTTATCTGACATATTTTACTAATTTATATAATGCCCACTTTGGTCGTTTTTTATACTTTGCCAGCTGTTCTGGACAGAATAGAATCACACGAAATATTTTATTGTTCATGGAAATGTCAGTGTCGAACCTTGAGGGTAAGCAAATAGGGTTACCACACCAACAATATCCAAAGAGAAAACAGTAATCCTTCTGAACGATTGTGGCAAGAAGTTGGTTGAAAAGAACAACTGATAGTAGAATTCACCCAGTTGGCAAACCGCGAGACCGAGACATGTTGATTACTGACACTAAGCACTCTTTTGTAGATATTGTTCTTTCTTGCAGATAATCCTGAGGGACGTTACAATCTCCAGTTGAGGGTTAGGCAACGTTGTTGCTGGTGGCCGGGCAGCGTCAGACATTGTAATTAACCCAAATCAAGCAGGCGCAAGTGATCTTTGGACCATTAACTTTGTCACTCAACCACTAGCATGTAGGAGAAGAACTGTTTGGTGCCCCAAACAGAATCAATGAACACTCACTGATAAAAAAAAATGCTGAGAGTAGTTATTTGACCGGATATTCAGGTTCAGAGAGGTTTTTCCAACATTGAATTATCTGTTTTCGGAGACCTTTGCAACGAGTTATTTACGGGCCTGTTTGGCAACCATGTGTTAAAGTTTAACACCTGTCACATCGGATGTTTGGATGCTAATTAGGAGTATTAAACATAGGCTAATTACAAAACTAATTGCACAGATGGAGTGTAATTCACGAGACGAATCTATTAAGCCTAATTAGTCCATGATTTGACAATGTGGTGCTACAGTAACCAATTGCTAATGATGGATTAATTAGGCTTAATAGATTCGTCTCGCGAATTAGCACAGGGTTCTGCAATTAGTTTTATAATTAGCTCATGTTTAGTTCTCCTAATTAGCATCCGAACATCTGATGTGACACTGTTAAAGTTTAACAACTCGTATCCAAACACCCCTCAATTATTGGGGTTTTACAGTACGGATCATTCTTTATGATGGCAAAAACTTAAAGCATTGGATATCGACTGAAAGAAAAGGCGCTGCATCGTATCTGCGGCTGCTCCTCAACAGAACAGGAGGAACCAACAACTCCTGTCTTCCATGCCACTGCCTTGCGGGCCCGAGGCCGGTGTCAGCAGTTGACAAGTCGGATCGGGCGGGTCCACCAACTGGGGCCATATTGTGCACTGCAATGCATGCAGGAGTAGGCGAGACCCCAGCCAGGGCCGAGTGACTGCTGCCATGTGAGCGGGGATCCATTGACCCAAGCACACGCGCACGGACAGTACACTCACGTACGTAGAGCTTGAGCCTGGAGTCCCACCTGTCAGTGATGTTAGTCGGATTAAAGTTGGTACCTTGCGACCAACCATGCATGTGAGGTAGACTGACATGCCGTGTACCCGCATTCCCACGCGCTACGATGAAAGGACCAGAATAGAGCAGAGCCTGCTGCCGAGGGCCACGACAACTTTTCTTATACAGTAAAAGTTAGTTAATACATGGGATGAAAATGGATGCTTAAATAGGTTTAAGGGCACTCCCAATGACAGAAACCAACCTAGTTTTCATGGTTCAGTATATTGTATCAAGAAATCATCCTTCACAATGCAACATTTTTTATCCAGAGTCTAAACAAAAATCCAACTAATCATTCTCCCTTCTAGTACCAGATCCTCTGTGCATCATGTAAAGGAGCTCGAGTGATGGGTAGCAGCGGTGCAAGCGCAAAGGATCCGGGAGTAAGTAAGAAGAAACTACTTGGGTCTCCCCAATGCAGATTCGCTGATTTCTTGGCCCATCGGTACGCGTGAGGACTTGGTTTCCTCTCTAAGAAATGGTTTCTCTCTCTGTTCATAATAAATCTACTGCAACATCAGCAAATTGCTTAGTTGGCATGATAATTAAGAGGGATAGAAACTATCATCAATGTCCCATTGGGACTGCCCTAACAACTTATTAGCACGCATCAAGCCTCCCTATGCATTATATATTAGGAGCTCAACAATGTTACACACTCCATTCCGAATTATAGTTCGTTTTGATATTTTTAGATTTATAGATATTATAATGTACCAGATATAGAGTATATTTAAGTACATAATAAAATTTATGAATCTAATAAAATCAAAACGATGTATAATTTGTGATGGATGGAGTAGAATGCTAGCTGTTTCTGTTTCTTTCTTTGTTTGTTTCTTTCTTCCAAAAGAGCTTCAAATTAAAGTCGCACAACGCTCCTCCGATCCACCTTTTGGCACAGAACACGCAGCCGTTCCATGTCGTGTCTCGAGACGGAGTGGAGGCACGAGCGGCTCAACCACCCCCAGGCCACGGCCAGGTCTCTCGCTCGATCGCCTGCGTGTGCATGCGGACGCGCGTTTCCGGTGCACCGCGATCGATGGCACAGTGACGCACGCACATCGGAGCTGTTTGCATGCCAAAACGATGCAGCATCTCGATCACCTCTTGTTATCCATCCTCCACCATTTTACTGCAACTTGCTTTATTGTTGATCTCAGTGACACTAACAATTGTTTCAAATTTTTAACTACCCTAGCTAGTTAATAGTAGTTACCAATATACAAAGTTTTGACAGTATACACATATAACCTGCATTATTTGAATTTTTTATAAGAGTACGGCTCCAATGACACCTGAATTGGGAAGCATAATTAATCACCTAAGTTTGCCAACCTCGGATAAAAAAAATTGTCACATGTCATGTTTATATACTAAAAATTAAAAGAAAATGTACTAAAAAATATATGCATATGTATACTTATTCGATATAAAAGAATTTGTCCACTCATACAAGCTTATTAGGTGCAAACAAAGCAGACACCATCAGTGTGCTTGTGGGAAGGTCATAAGGAACCATTATTGGAGGCTAGTTCATGGCTGGATTTGATGGTACGATAGATGCAGTGAGATTAGGACCACGATGCCAAGCAACCAAAAAACGTACTCGATCGATCGATTCGGTCGATGGGTGTTTGGATTCATGTACTGCACGAGGCTAGGTGGAATTAAAACTGAAGGCAAGCTAGCAATGCATAGTGCGGGGCCAAATGTTGTATGGTTGTATCCTTGGTAGACAGGTAGTAGTCCCTCACCCACAAGCTCTCCTTTTTCCCCTGACTGCAGTGATGCATGCAGCCGTTTCTTGTCGCGTTTGGAAACGGGAGTTTTGGCACGCAGCGACAACTCACGCAAACAGCTAGCAACAACATGCATGCGTACGTGCGCCGTTGCTAGTGCACCCTGTAATTTGTAATCATCATCATCTGAGGGAGTTTTTGAAGTAAACGCTGTGCAGTGTGACGCATACGAGTGCTGTTTCCTGTGAGCTCAGCCGCCTATGCCTATGCATCGACGTGCTGTGCTGGTGCTGCAGCATAGTACACGAGCAAAGGGACCAAAACATGGACGCCGATCGAGGCATGAAGGTAAGTTAAAGGACAAATCAGTTTTGTTTCTTGCAAGGCAACCCGGGACTGAAAGCAAAGCTCCTACCAGCCACCAGTGACCTCACTGCTTGTTGCTCAATGCAATTTTTTGTTACTAGCTTGCTTTTTCCCTGATTAAAACTCCTGCTTAATTGCTTTAGTTCTAATTAGTGATACTAATGGAAGTTCCAGGTTTAACAAAGGCCTCGTTGTGTATGCAACCAAGTATGTAACAGTATGATGATTAAATAAAGCGATGCCTCAAGAGATCAGGCAAGCATGCACACAAGAACACAACACAAACGAAACAAGTGTAGCATACGAGTTTGCAACAATATAGTTCGAGATGATGGCTGGGGAGAAAGAGGACTCGATGCCGTAATATACTACTATCACTTCAGTTTTGATGATTGGAGCAGAGAAAATGATGTAGCAGTAGAGCAAAGATGGCATGCATGCTTGTTTCGCGCAAAGGCAGAGAAGATAGGACGGTAAACTGCTCGAGTCCTCGTAGCACGGAAATTTGATTAATATCAAATTAGATTATGCACCTATTAGCACCAAAACTTGAACCTCTAGTGATCATTCAAGCCAAGTTCGTAATCAAGCATCTCTTGGCCCTTTGACTCAAAGAGCTTCTAAAATAAGATATACAATTTTGAACATATAGCCGAGTCTTAAAAAAAAACTAATACATGAAAAGCCCCCGCATGTGTTGTTTGCAGTATGAGTACTAGCGCAACCTAAATTTATGAAGCATAGAACCTATGCCTTTTCTACATTGGATTCTAATTTGTAAAAAAAGACCGACCATCCTAATTATTGAGGTGTTCATCGGATACCACATCTATTTGCATGAGGGGGCTGTAAAACTGCTCAAGTAAAGACATATACGCCAACAAATAGTAACGTACGAAAAGACCGTTCAGAGTGAAACTGCATATGCCAACTACAACTACCGTTAGGTAATCATGACTATTAAACACGGGAAAATAATTAAAGCACCGCTCCTTGAGTACTCCGTCGAATGTCGATGGTTCAAATTTTGAACTCCTTGCGCGGAGTGGTTTTACTTGTAGATTGAGCAATACTAATGCTACTCTACTTATTTACATTTGAAAGATTGATAACACAAAAAAATGAATAAAATCAAACTAGGTATGCAACTATGAACACTCCAATTTGAATGTCGCGTCATCTTACAATCCAAGTTTCAAATCAAAGTATAGTATCCCTGGGGTATTTTTTTTTCTTTGAAAATATTATCTCTTGGGTCCTTGACTCCTTGTCACGCAAGCAAAACAACCGCTCAATTCAAACTCCCCACCAAAAATTTCCCCGAAACATTGATGGAGGGAAACCGAAGGGGCCAGTTTGGGTGTGCACCGTCTCCAACCCAACCACAACCAGCCTATTTAATTCACTGTGCTGCTGTGCTAGCTTTTTACAACCGTGCCCCCACACCCCGCTCCCCTCCCCTCCCTGTTTTCACCTCCGCTGCTTTTCACCTCCCGTCCGTCTCCATCGATCTCCCCCCTTCAAGAAGCGGAAGAACCGCCGCGCTGCTCCTGCTCCCCGCGGCGGACGCCATGGACGCCTGGGAGGCCACTAAGGTGGTGTTCGACCGGGTGCGCGCGCTGGACCCCGACAACGCCTCCAAGATCATGGGCCTGTTCCTCATCCAGGATAACAGCGACAAGGAGCTCATCCGCCTCGCCTTCGGCCCCGACCACCTCCTCCACGCCTTCGTCGCCACCGCCCGCGCCGAGCTCGCCGCCAAGCCCGCGTCCCCGCCGTCGCCCGTGCTTGGCTCGCCCTGGGGCGGCGTCCCGAGCCCCGGGGGAGGTGACCATCAGTCGCCGTTCGCCGCCGACCAGGTAGGCTCCGACAGCGGCGACGCGTTCTACCCCGAGGGCGAGTACGACTGCTGGTCGCCGGCGAGCGGCGGTCACCGCCGGAGCTTCTCGCTGAGCGACGCCGAGGTGGGCGCGTGGAGGCCGTGCATGTACTTCGCGCGCGGCTACTGCAAGAACGGCTCCTCCTGCAGGTTCCTGCACGGCCTGCCCGAGGACGACGCGGCGGGGGCGGCGGAGCGGGAGATGGCGGTCATGCGCGCCAAGGCCTTGGCCGCCGCGCGGTCGCAGCAGCTCACGGCGTCCGCGTTCCCCTTCTCGCCGTCGCCGCCCAAAGGCGTCAGCCTCAACTTCCTGCTCCAGCAGCAGCAGCAGCACGAGCACCAAAGGTGCCATTTTTACCTGCAAAGATTGCATTTTGGTTTGGGTCTTGTGCCCACCTTTCCTGATTTGGCGTTGCTGTTTCAGAGCGGCCGCGGCGGGCATTCTGCTCGGCGGCGAGGACATGCACAGGTTCCCGGTGCGGTCGCCTCGGATGGACCGCGGCGAGCTCATCGGCAGCCCCGCGGCGCGGCAGATCTACCTGACCTTCCCGGCCGACTCCACCTTCAGCGAGGAGGACGTGTCCAACTACTTCAGGTACCAAGCACGCCGCCATTATTATTAGCTTCTGTTTTGTTTGGATTGTCACCAATAATGAACGAAATCGATTGCCTTTGATTTCGATCGAGCAGCATGTACGGACCGGTGCAGGACGTGCGCATCCCCTACCAGCAGAAGCGCATGTTCGGCTTCGTCACCTTCGTCTACGCGGAGACGGTGAAGATCATCCTCAACAAGGGCAACCCGCATTTCGTGTGCAACGCGCGCGTGCTCGTCAAGCCATACAAGGAGAAGGGAAAGGTCCCAGACAGGTTCAGGTCCGTCCGTCCCAATCCATCCTACATTGCACGTTGCTTGGCGGTTTCTGTTCCTCTAAAGCAACTTTTCTTTTGCTTTGTTTTTTTGTTTGATTGCAGGAAGCTGCAGCACGCGCACCACGGCGACTTCGTTGGCTGCACCTCGCCCACTGGATTGCTCGATTCCAGGGACCCTTTCGATCTGCAGCAGCCGCAGATTGGTGAGTAGTAACCGTTCTCTTTTTCTGCATGCATGTGTCATTTCTGTTGCAGATTGCAGGTGTTTTGACTTGTTGATGTTGCAATTGCTAGGACCAAGGATGATGTACGGGAACATTGCTAACCATGAGGCGTTTCTGAGGAGGAAGCTGGAAGAGCAGCAGCAGGCGGCCGAGCTGCAGCAAGCCATTGAGCTCGAGGGACGCCGGTTCGTGAGGCTGCAACTCCTTGACCTCAAGAGCAGGGGTCACCATCTCGGCTCCCCCGTGCCTCTGGGACAAGCTGATGGCAAAGGCAGCATCAATGGGAATGGCAATGCCGTCCATATGGAGGATGTCACCATCCAAGGTCTACTTCTTGACCCTGACAAGTTCTTGGCTCTCTTGCATTGGTGAGGTGCTTGCAGGTTTAGAGGTCGTGACTTTGAATCCATGATTGTAGATAGCAAGATGAACAGTACAATTCTTGCAATGAGTGCGCCTGCAGCTGCTGCTGTCTCTGCAACTGATGCAGAAGGCAGGCACGAGGAGCAGCAGGAAGAGGATGGTGATGCCAGTCCCAAGCAGGTGGTCAACCCTGGGGAAGAGAAGAGGGAATCTGGTCCTGTGACAGCAACACCCAATGTTGCTTGCGCATTCCAAGAAAGGTAAGATTGTTGTTGTGGAGTTAAATATTTACCAAATGGGTACGCTAGTTGGTATTTCTTTTAGGGGAAAGGAATGGAGAAAAGGCAGCATAGAGAAACAAAGCTGGCCTGCTTAATTTTTCCTTTCTTTGGGCATGTTTGGCTGGTTGATAAATGTAAACGTAGCCATGCCACACTTTTGCCATCTGTCATTGCTCTAAATTTGCCACTGCTAACAAATTGTTGGAAACTTATCCGTGGTTATAGTTTAGCAAAGATTTGGCAATATGTGATAGTTGAATGAAAATGTTTTTTTTTTGTCTATGATCTATTTATTCTCTGGCCTAAAGCTAACACTCCTCTAAAAGGAATTGACGAATTGTTAATGGAGGTGAGGTATATAGGCTGTTAGGGTGGCTGACGATTTGTTCTCTTGATTGGAAGTAACAAAAGGGGAAAAGAAAAGCCATAGTAAAGGGTAGGGGAAAGGAGAAACGAAACTAATGGCTATTTTTGAGCCAAATCTTGTTGTAACTTGTTCCCTTTCTTTGGGTTTGGTCTTGATCTTTCCAGGATTGATATGTTCCTTGTTTGTTTGAATTGTAGTGGCGTGGTGGAGCACATTTTGCCTGAGAGCCCCTTTGCATCACCCACCAAGGCCTTCACTGATACTTCTACGACAGGTCAAAATGGTAACATCAGCAACAGCAACCCTCATCATGTGGCTTCATCCCTCTTCCCACCTACATCCACCCTTGAGCTGCCCCCATACAACTCCTGCTTCTTTCAGGTGCCCAGGTAAATATTCAGTAATTTAATCTTTCATACTCTTGTTCATACTGTTCGTAAGTTTTGGCTTGTCCATTACTGTTTGAGTAAAGCATAATCTTTTGTAATACCCTTGTCCCTTTCTATTTGTAGTTTCGGTTTGTGTAACTTAAAATATTTCATTGTGGTCGAATTAGTTGAACCTTGGTAGTCTAGATAGGTTGGGCAAACCTATTAGCTCTTCAAACATAGTGCTATGAGTTAGCACCCATACGAATTAATAGAGGTGCTATGCATACATGGACTCAACCTCATCGGTCATGGGTAGGGTTGGGAAAAAATCGGATTTTATACATGGGTGTTTCTTAGAAGTTATAGGTTAACAGCAGGATGTTTTCTTATTGCTATTTATGTGATAAGAAAGATTGTTTTACCTCTGTTTTTCTTCAGGTTTGCTCCTGGGCATGAAGCCATTGGCCTGTGAATACAGAGCAAAAGGGGTCCCCTTTCCTCTAATCTGGGAGTAAGTATCAACTGCCCTGTCTTTCTTTATGAGAGTGCTGTAACAATCAGCTGCTCAATCATGATGCATATAAAATTAGCCTCCCCCTCCTGATAGTCCTGTCATTGTTTATTGATGTGCTGCCTGCAGGGACTATCATGACCCCATCAAGTGGAGGAAAGGGTAGAAGAAAGCTTTAACAAATAATAGGTGTATCTTCAGGGAGGGAACAGCAACAGCAACAGCAACAAAGAAACAAGTCTAGGTTGTTTTAGCTCTAGGTCTAAGTATATGATAGTAGCCCTATAAATAATAGTCGTTTAGTAGCTCCTGCCGGTATCAAGAACAAAGATCAAAGGTCCATCCGGTATGCTCGTTTGTAGTATGGATCTCAGAATGATACAGGTCATTAAACCGTAGATGGTGTAGTAGTAACTAGTCCTGGCAGCCAGTTGCAGTGAAGTGACATGGCTGCATACAGACATCCAAAGAAAACAGAGGCTAGACTGCTAGAGAGGTAGAGGAGTGGACAAAAGCCAGACGGTCATGGTGCTGCAGCTGCACAACAGCACAAGGAAAAGCGACGCGACGAGAGGGGGTACTGCTGGGACCGGAGCACTCACATGAGCAATTCAGCAGGGACCCCTCATCTGTGTCCTATTTTGCCCATTGCTGTTGTCATGTATGCTTGCAGTTGCAGCACTCCTTGGGTCTGTGCATCCACCTTTTGCTCTTCTTTTCATCCTTGTAGTAGAACAGCAGGAGGGGTAGCAGACAAAGAAATCGAAAAGTAATTATCAGCCAATATTTCATCTCTGTCATGTTTCTCTAATGTGGTTTTATTATATGGTGAAGGGCTTATGTTTGCTTTAGATTTTCCTGCACATAACAACTGCTTGTTCTGATTCTAAAGCTCATTTGGAATGCATTCTGCAGCATTTGATCGACAGGTGGCAGAGAATGTAATGCCCATTTGGAATACAAGAATTTTCAATTTTGGTGATAATAGTTAAATTGTTTGTGGAGGTTTGGTCCGGTTTGCCGATTTTCTGGGCAACCGAAAGGCAGGGGGCATGAGAGCGAGGAGAATCTGATGCAGTGTGAGATTGACGTGGCTGTGAGTGAATGGAGGGAGACCTGATGGGGAAAGGGGGAACAGCACACTCACCTTTCGGTATATGGGATGGGATGCCCAACTTGCTTGAGCTTGGTGCATGCAGAATGAACTTGTCTCATGGCTGGCGATGCAAACGGGTTGTCTCGTGCTCACGCTTGTTGGCACCATGCATTGGATTGGATGATCTGCGTCGTTTGCAACTCTGCATGCATGGTCTCGCCATCGCCATCAGAAAGAGCAACAGTGCAGCTGATGTCTTGCTCGTGTCTTCTTAGCTGTATGAACATGATATAGGAAAGCTAGGGAAGAGAATTGGTCGTTACTTGCTCCTAACCACCGGGCATGAGATGGATGCAGGCAAAGCCATTCACAGATCAAAGTGATTGATGCTGGGACTGCGTTTCCGGGGCCACGAAATTAAGCAACGCTGGAGGCTTGGGCTTTGCCCCCGTACCTCTGTTTGCTGAACGAGTGGGCTGGGTGCTCCACATTGAAGTCACTGCTAGCAGTAACAACTTCTTCGATCGTTGTATAATAGGTTAATAGGATATATACCATTACAATTTTCGCGTCTAGGAGATATGTTATTACTATTCGCCTATTCGTAATCGTGCCATTACAATTCGTTCTTTATCGTATATTCGGCTATTCATAACCGTACCATTACAATTCGTTCATAATCGTACCATTACAATTCGTTCTTTGTCTTATATTAGCCTATTCGTAACTGTACCATCACAATTCGTTCTTTATCTTATATATGCTATTACTTACCCCCTCCGTTTCTCAAAACATTCGGACCAAATTGCCCCTGTCTTCTTCCTCTTCCCCTCCTCTTTCCTTTCTTCCCCAATCCCCAGTCTTCTTCCGACGGAGGCTGCAACCACCGCCACCAAATCTGCCGAGCTCCGCCCCTGCCTCGCGAGTGCACCGCCGCGGGCCAACATGCGGCACATGATGGCCACCTCCCGCTGCACGTCCACCGCGTGCGCCGCCCTGTCCTGCCCCGGCGACGCGCCGGCATTCCCCGTGGCGGGGGCGGCCGAGCTCCCGACCCTGCGCGTACCGGCGCACGAACTCGGCGGCGGTGGTGCGGACCACGGCGGGCGCGGCGGCGTCGGCGTCCTTGCGCGGGGACGGGGACGGGGACGGGGACGGGGAGGCGGTGCTGGCACCGTCGCTACTGGAGCGGTCGTCGCGGTCGCGCTCTGTGACGGGGAGCACGAAGGAGATGCGGCTGCGGAGCTTGGATTGGGTGGCTGCTCCGGTGGGAAAAAAGGAGAGATGAAGGTGAGAGAAGGGGCAAGGAAGAAGACAATGGGCAAGCGAAAATTGTAATGACATATATCCAATTAACCCTTTATAATCATCGAAGCAAATTTTGAGGTACTCCTTGGTGTCCTTGCCACGGTACTCGCCCTAGGCGTGTTTGGATCTTATGTTAAAATTTAGCTCTGATAACATCGAATGAATGTTAAGGTGCTAATTAGAAAAATTAAACATTGAACTAATTATAAAATTAATTGTAGAAGCCCCGTGCTAATTCGCGAGACGAATCTATTAAACCTAATTAATCCATCATTAGTAAATGGTTACGGTAACACCATATTGTTAAACTGTATTGTCCTTATATTGGACTTATATTCTTCCAATGGGACGAGAGGAACCTTAGGAAACAGCACAACATCTTGGATTCTCGCGTGTTCAGTACAGTGTATAGCCGCTCAAGGTCCCAGATGATCGACGTGCCAATAATAAACAAAGTTCTTTCTGAACACCTGAGTTCCTGCTGGATGGGTTACTGTCATAGAGCTCCAGAACATGCACGGGCACACGCACGGCTATGTTGTGCCATGGCCTGACGGCCCCACGGCCACGGTTGTCTACACTGCTGTACTGCTACAATACTTGCCATCGCGTAGTGAAACGGTTGTGTGCATGCACTTGGACTGTCAAAAACTTAACCTCCCCACTTCTACAGTTGTACCGTCCTAGTGAAAATGTGGCGACAAGAGGGGGCAGCAATATAAACGGGCTTGGGCCTCTCACTTCCAGTCCACTGGCACAGTTCAGCTCGGGCCACCCTGCAACAAACATCAGGCTGGCATTCATGGTACAGCAACAAGGTCAAGGAGGTAAAATAGCAAGCAACTAGTGCAGATAAAATATTGGATGCAAATCACTTGCGGAAAATAAGGTGAAATATTTGCAGTCTGATAATAGTCCTCCTTTCAGTTACACACGCTAGTAGGTACTTGAGAAACTGCAGTAACAAGTGTAGGAAACACTATTTGTTTTTTTAATTCTTTATTTTCGGTGCAAACACTATTTGTGCCATATATTGACCCTCTGATCCCAATCAAACTGAAGAGGCTCAGTGGCAAGATGACCTCTACTACTTAACTTTGCCGTTTAGAAATGCTTCACGTATTGTTTGTAACCTGAGCCGCAACTTGTCCAGCGGTGGCAGGTGGTCCTTCACCACCGGCGAGCTCAAGAAATTCCCCATCCACGCAGACAGGGAAGGGAGCTTCTCCCCTGCGATCATCTTGACACCAGTGATCTCCTCGTACATCGGAATCACATACGACAGCGGACCAAGCGATAAGTCCACGAACCCAATCTTCTCGCCGGCAAAGAATCGCTTCCCATCAAGCTCCTTCTCCAGAACCAGCAGCTGCTCTATGGCAGCTTCGTGTGCATCCTCCTGTTCTTGGCCTTGCGTGGTGAACCACTTCCAAATCGGTGGCGAGAGCTAAAAGAATGTACAAGTATTACATGCTTTTGTTTCATATTCTCAAATTACACACGATCTATGGAGAATGACTGTAATTGGAAGTGGGAATCAAAAGTTCAGAAGTGATGAACAGAAGAAAATTGTAAATTTCTGACCTTATCCTGCAGAAACCTCACCCAGAAACAGGCCATGGCACGCTCGTAGGGATCCTCCGGCAGGATACGGTCACCGCGGTCCTTCCACGCCTCATCGATGAACTCGAGTATGACCTATGACTCTGCGATGGGTTTACCTTGATAGACAAGCACAGGAATTTTCTTGTGCACGGGGTTGTAGTCGTACTCCACGCCTTTGATCCTTGGCGCCCATATCACTTTGAAAACGTAGGGGTTTGGCCAGAAGCCAAACAGCTTCACCTGCTTGTCTCTCTCTCGTTGATAATTCACGCTGGATTGTAAGGCTAGTTTTAATGGGGAATTTCATTGCAATGTTATCAAGATTAGGTACTTGATAACCGAGCCAGATGGGTTTCATGGAGATGAAACTCCACATCCTCTCTTCTCATAATGACCCTACCAAGTCAATAAAATTGCTGACGTGGCATAGCATTTAATGCTCGTGAAACTTCCCATTGAGATTGACCCATGTACTGTGAATTCATCCGTCAGCCTAGTAGTTATATTTGCTTTATTATTAATTTTCAAGTGCTTTAGTTTCTTGTGGTGCTGAGTAGTTTCAATGTTTAGTAAGCTTTGGCGGCTTAATAGTCTGCATAACAGAGTAGTATGTCCTTGTCTCATGAAACAGGATTTCTTCTCTCTTTATTAATTGGTGGTAGTCGTGGCTGCTTTGTCCTCCATGATCACCGGCGGCGTCTGCTCCGCCTTGGCCGGTCGGTCTCCGCCGTGCTGCTGCACCTGCCTGAAGATGGGTCTGAGATTAGGGCAGAAAACGTCGCACGGTCTTGATTCGATCGATTCCACCACCGTACGTACGTGCTTGCTTGCACCAGATTTATGCTGCAACCCAACCCAAAACCTGGGTGGATTCGAGTCGGACTCCACCAGCCGTGGAAATTACTAACTGCACGGCCCATGGGCCAGCATAGGTTGCACCGCACAAATTGCTATCACCACCAGTCTAACGCACATTTATTTATGCTTTTGTAACAGCAGCACAAGCAAAGCTACAGTAGTTTGTAACAACAGCAGCACAAGCAAACCCCAGCCAACAATGGCGTCAAGAAGCCAGCAGCCTTTTAAATCTTCCTTTGCTCCATCTCGGTGGGCGGGCGCACGGCGTATGGCTGATGGCTGTAGTTGTAGCCGGCCGGGTTTGAGGAGGAGCATGATGGCTTGATGTAGACCCCAATGGCATCGAGAAGCCAGCCGGAGCGCCCCCAGAAGCCGACGATGCAGGCGCCGTCCGCCGCCGGCACAGAGAAAGTCGTCGTCGTCTTGTTGCCGTACGGCCCATACGTCCTGCCGGTGCTGGTGCGGAACGTCAGCGAGGTGATGACGGCATCGGGGACGCTCCCGAAATGGCCGATCGTGCCCGCCACCGCAGTGACATGCTCACCGGCAGACAGCTCGATCTGCAGCAAATCGATCAGGGCTGCTAGCTTCGATTGATTCACTCCTAGCAACTACTGCTTTCATTAATTCATAGAAGAAGAATGAAGAAGAAGGTTCAGCTAATTTAGTTACCACTGCAGGAACTCCTTTGGAGCCGAAGGAGTGCGGGAGCCCCCACTGAGCAGCAGCAGCAGCAGCTGGGGAGTAGTAGTCGCAAGCCATGAAGTGGATCGCGCTGGAATGGTACAAGGTGATGCTGCGGAGGCGAGGAGGGCTGGACGCACGCATGTAGAATGGCTTCCCGCCGGATCCACCCCACGTCCCGACGCTGATCACGCCCCGAGGCTGCTCATCATCCATCGTTCATAATTCATAGTAGCAGTTAGTCATCGTAAAAAGCCAAAACTAAACAAGTTTGTTTATCATAGGCACAGGAAGTATGATTATACTAAAAAGATGCATGTACCGAAGTATGATTATTTGTGCGATATCTCTGCTGGGCCTTGGGAGTAGCACTGCTATTATCTTGGCCTTCGACGCATGGCGATGGGATCCAATCACGAACAAGGCTCACCGAAACGGGTTGCCACACCTGCGCTAGTCTTTCACCCCTGCCTCGCTGCCGTCCCAATCCCAAAACATTGTTGGCATCCCAGAGCTCCTGAAATTGGTAAAATTAATCACCTCCCTTTTCTTTTACCTACCCAAAACATGATCAGCAAGAAGCAGCAGCAGTTACATACACCATCAGTGGACGGCATGTGTGCATATATGGATCAATCACCTTTGCGAGGTAGGCGAGGGCCCCTCTGATGCTGAAGCTGACGCTGGCGCTGTCGGGGCTCCTCTCGAGCGCCCGCCCGAGCTGGATGCCGATGAGGAGAGCACCGGCGTACACGAAAAGGGGCACCACGATGATGAGCAGCACGGCAGGCCCGGAGAGCTTGAGCTTGTTCGCCATTTCTATTCTTCTTCGATCTGTTGTTGGATCCTGTCCTGCCGACCGATCGATCTCCAGCTCCACTGCAGCAATAATAACCAATTGAGAGATCGAGAGTTGCTGGACGGCAGCACTTGTTGTCTACCTACATAAATTTGCTAATCGTCCGACGATCCTCTTACTACAATCTTTGACTATGGATAGTATCGATTATTTCGTTTTAATTGTCATTATCGTCTCTTGTCTCTTTTAATCAGCTGCCGGTGCAACGACGTTGATCAGGACATCAATCAAGGACGAAACAGAGATTAATATTTAGCCCAGGTAGGAATATTTTACCTTGGATTCAGTAATCAGTAGCCTTCATCAAACACTGACAAAAGATACGGCGACAAATGGACTCAACAAGTTACATACGCCAAATACTAATCAACATCAGTTTGGCTATCCAACAATGTGTGTGCTCACTCCACACGGCTGCTATCTTTTTGTTCCTTTTTTTTTTGTTTGGGTTTATTGGAGATGCGGTATGCACTTTGATGTAATGTCCATATGCACTTTGGGACATGTGCCTCATTTTTTTTAATTTTTACGTTCTGATGCATCTTCGTTAGAGGATGTTAGAAGCCGATATTCATTACACACACACGCACGCACGCACGCACGCACACACACACGCTACTGTGTGGATATATGGGCTCTATCTACTCTACGGCCCATCGGCCTGCACTGCGTGGGACTTGGGAGCCCAGCCCACACGGATCCTCTCTAGCTCCCTGCCTTAGGGAGCCTGCGCCGCTCCCAGACACCGACGTGCCAGCCGTACAAGGCTTTCCGCCGCCGCCGCCGCCATGCTCCGGCATCTCCGGCGATCCCTCCGCGCTCTTCACCGCCTACCCGCCAGCGGCCACGCAGCCTGCGACCCCGTTCCCCTCCACCGGTGAGTTCCTTCCCTTCCGTTTCCCAGTCCCCTATCATTAGTCTACAGCCCCATTCTTTTTCCTTCCTTCAAATCACCATGCTTGTCTTGTCTCCTAGCAAATCACCACTGTTACCAGTCTACCACTAACCTAGCCGCAGTAGTAGCGGTGTCCAACAGCCAGTTCACTTTTAATTGCAAAAAAGACTGTGATGCCGAGCTTGTGCCGACTGCGCTCTTTTTCTGTTTACCTCTTCACACTACGATACCCCAATCTCATTTCCCCCCAGTGTTGTCAACTGCTGCTTAATGGATCGGAGTTGCTACTGTGACAGTATAGACACACTTGGAACTTCTTCATAGCTTTTCTTGCTCATTCTTGTTTCGCAGTTGGGCCTTCCTGCTAGTTTTATAATTCTCTTGGATGGTCGTGGTCCAACTAAATTGCAACAATTAACTACCTAGTACTGTTCTTTACTAGTTGTTGAAACGAGTAGCTTGTCATTCATGCCACTGCAGGTGTTCAGAGTTGCGAAAGCAATGGGATTTTGCCCCCCTTTCCCTTGAGAAACCAAATTATGCTTGCTGAGGCTAAAGTATTTCCAATTACAGATAAAAAGTAGCTTTTTTTGTTGCCAATCGTCTATATATCCATGAGGGTGGAAATTGCATGTCTAAATAAGTTGATTCTTGAACTATAAAATTGCAAGTTCCTAACTTTTGTAATCCCTCTTACTAGGTTTGTAGTTTACGATTTCTTAAGAAGATAGTGTTTGATAAACTTTTCCTTTTTATTTACAATTGTGCAGGTTCTTGAGTTCGCAGATAGAGGTACACACCTCTGCATCCTAAGCAATAAGTTGCTCTTCCTTAATGCTGTTTAGTCCTAAAATGTTTTCACCTCTGCAACATCTGCTTAGCCCATATCTGGTTGGTGTAAGCATGCTACTAGAGACTTCTCTACTTCCAAAAATGTTGCCGGAGGTCGAGTATATCAGCAAAAGGAGTTAGAACCAACTACGCCTGCAAAGGTAGGCACAATACCATCACTCTTTGTTTTGTATTGAAACAATTCTATTTGTCTTTGTAATTATTTTGTCTTGCCAGTCTTTCCTTCTTGTTGTTCAGTATTCAGAAATCCTCTAATACTTTTGTTTGCTCAGCATGTCAAATAGCCTAGTTGATATTCAAAGTTTCAAACTAGATGTACTTCTTCAGTGTTTCTACTTGGATGCACTGATTGCATAGAATAGTTTCTTGCAATTTCAAGGTTGGTGGTTTATGTTTAGCTTCAAAACTGTGACATTATATATGGTTAAGGTGTGGATTGAAGAATTTATCATTCTTACACAGGATACTGATATAATAATCAAACGTATACAAAAGAGCACAAGGGAGTTGGAACAAGGGCCTGTTGGAAAAAATTTGTCTTCGGCAGAGAAAAGGAAATTTCTTGTCAACACTGTATGTACACTGCTCATGTGTTCTCATTAACAGATATAGCATATTATGTTTCAAATGATGATGATACACATGTAATAATGTGTTTACATTTTGAAAATTATAAGTGACAATGAAAGATACATCGACAGGATTTTTTTAGCTTGCATGTAATTCCATTTTTTTTCATTAACCAGATTCAAATTGTATTGTATGGTACATTTTATAGGCAGTTTTCTTTCACCTGCAGGATAATATATAGTAGTTAATTCACATTTTGCTTTATTTTCTTGATTTTGGTAGAGGAATGATAGCAGCTAATTCGTTATATGTTGAATTGTTGTCCTAGGAAAGTAGATTATGCTAGGATCTGTCGGCTCTTCTTTGAATGACTAATAGGATCATATCCTTGCATGTATAAAACGAACAAAGCAGCGCATTAATCTTTTGATATTGACCTGGGTGTATATATTATAGCCTCTATTCTTGTTTAGCGTGGATAAAATTACACCACTCATGCATATTGAAAATTTCCAATAAGATTTTTTTTCATTGCAGTCATTTAGCTGCCATTTGCCCTGGGCAACAAAATTACTAAATACAACATTATCTAACTGCAGCTCCTTGGCCTCGAAGATTCAAGAGAAGTTGTTTACGGCACCCTTGATGCTTGGGTTGCCTTCGAGCAGGATTTTCCTCTGGCTTCACTAAAGCAAGCACTTTCAGCTCTCGAAAAGGAGCAACAATGGCATAGAATTGTCCAGGTATTGTATCTTCTAAGTTACTTTCAACTGTTTTTGTCTTCTATGCATTTGAAGTAAATTTCGTCTGACATCATATTCAGGTGATAAAATGGATGCTAAGCAAAGGGCAAGGAAATACAATGAGAACATATGAGCAATTAGTGTGTGCACTTGAGAAGGATAATAGAGCTGAGGAAGCACATAAAATCTGGCAGAAGAAAATATCCCATGACCTCCATTCAGTTCCTTGGCGTTTCTGTCATCTTATGCTGGCTATCTATTATAGAAATAATAGGCTAGAAAGGCTTGTGAAGGTTTGAACCTTAACCCCGTCACTTCTGATCCAGTTTAGGTTATATTTCACTTATTTTCATGTGACAACACAACTTATACGTCTGAATTGCCCTGCTTTTCTGATGATTTAGCTCTTCAAAGAACTAGAAGCATGTGGTCGTAAAACTCCAAGCAAAGATATTATACGGAAAGTTGAAGATGCATATGAAATGCTTGGACTACTAGAAGAAAAGGAAGCGTTGCTTGAAAAATACAAGGATTTATACAACAGGCCATCTCGAGATGATCGAAGGAGAGGCTCCAAATCCAATAAGACTGAGTTGGATAAAATAGATGGTTCGTTTCGATTCCTCATGTTAAATGTTCTTTGAGATATTGTGTACTACGCCTATGAAATTCTAGTTCCTTCAAATGCAGAATTTGGTTCTTTTATGATGACAAGCATTGTTTAATCTTTAGAGTATTCCCCCCAGCTGCAAGAATTCGATTCATTTGTTAGGACACTAACAATTACAATACTATTATTCTGTTCTCAGCTGATGGAAGCATGAAAAGCAAGATGGAAACATCTGAAAATCATCAAGATCACTGTTGCCCTTCAGATAAGGAATCAGCTGTCACCGCTTAGTCATGAGAAGAGAGGTACCTTAAAGACTGCAGTCCATGAGTTTTAATATACAGTTATGTTTGTAGAAATGCTTCTTTGACATTATATCTCCCTTCTTCGTTCTACTTCCAGATTCCCCTGGAACTCTGAAAGTTAAAGAAAAAGTATGTGTCAAAGGAGAATATGGGTAGTTATGATAACAAGTGAAGTGGTAAGCTAAAGCAGGTGGCCATATCTTTGCTTTCTTGATGCTTTGCCTACCTTTTCCCCACTGTGTGACAAAGCAGGCCATCAGAAATCACGGAAACATACGATGGGAACTTTGAAGCTTGCATTTTTGTTGGGCCCAGGCCAACCTGAAGAGCTTTGGATATGGTTAATTGGTTATGGGGCTTTTGTCTCAAGGGGACGCACTTGATGTACGCCTACCTCTAGTTTTGGCTTTTGACCCTGAGCGTTAAAAGAAGAGATGAGGAAATGATGATGGAAGCTAGTTGTGATGCATAGTGCCAGGAGCTGAAGTAGTTTGCACGCTCAGTTGATGGGCATACGTGGCATAATGCTGCCCATCTTGTTCCCAGCATGTGGCTCTGGCCCACTACTCGACTAGTATGTTTGAATTTGGTGCTAAAGATGTGCATAATGGAGGAGGGCCTGGGCATTTGATTCCTCTAGCTATAAAGTGTTTGTTTCTCAGGTTTGTGGGCGTATCGCATCTGATCTGCGTTTTGAACATGTTTGCACTGCCTCGGCCGCTTTGCTTTCCTATGGGTGTGCATATTATCTTCTTCTTCTTCTTTGAACAGGAGGGCATGCAGCCACCTCGAATGCTCTGTTTTGCAGTCGCTTGAACTCTGCTTTGTTGTACTGTTGCAACGAGTACCTCCTCTTATCATTCTAGGTTATATACGAAGTCGATGCTGGTTTTTTCACTGGTCGGTCAGGAGGACAAGAGCAGTGGCGACGCCACTGGACTGCATTGTTCCATAGAAGCTTTTAACGAGTCGACTGGAGTGAATATTGATGGTACTATTGAGAGTGATATGCTGAAAATTCTGGCACCAACTTCCAACCATCTTGATATTGATAGCAAGGCTAAAAGGAGGCGGCTTTGGCCCCCACATGATCGGATCCCAGGCCCATCTTGGTAGTGCGATCTTGCGTTGTGCTTGTGCGGATAAGTGGGCAACACTAGCGCATTCTGATGCATGCAAGACATGAGATTTGCATCACAAAGACAAACTAAGCAACTGCAGTGCAGATTTGCTTCCAGCAGGAAACAATGCAATAGTCGCCTCCATGATTTTTTTTTAAAAAAATGATGACTGACTGACTGTGGTCACACGTAGGGATGCAAGTTATATGTATTTTGGATCATTAGGTCGACCCAAAAGGTTGATAAAATGAACTAGAATGTTATTCCACGTAAATAATTTGGGAGGATAAATAAACTAGAGTGGCATGTCATCGTAATTAATCAGTTGATCTAGAATAAAAAAATATTATTGGGTACCCACTTGCATTCCTAGTCACACGCGCGTGAAGCGCGAATGCGGCAGGATGTTGGTTAATCCCTTTGTCAAGATGATCCCACAAGAATGGCTGCCGAATCAGCAACAAAGTATACTATAATATATAGATACTGCTGTCGTGAACTGTGTAAATGTAAAGTGAAGAGTGCCAGCACATGCATAAAACAGAAGAAAATTAGAATCCCGAAGATCTGAGACATGGATCAGCACGAATTACGCAGCGTTTTAGTGCCGACCATTTAGTTTAATACTACTGCCTAAGAGCATCTCCATGGTAAAAAGATTCAAGATTTCTTGAGTTGCTCATTTTGACAGACTATCCATTTTCCACCCTTCAAATCTCAACAGCTAGTTTTCTTTCTAAAAATTTGCACTCTTCATCCACTCTAACAGCCCTCTCTATTTTGTACTACAACAACCTCTCCATTCTGGCAATTACTGTACGTGGGACCCACACTTTGGCGAGCCAAATTGGCAAGCAGGAGGGGAAGGATGGCAAGCGAGATAGTATAACAAGTCAGATAGCAAGTCTTTTGGAGCACAATTTTCTTGATGGTTTGCTAAAATTTAGCTTGGGGAGCTGGAGTTGCTATCAGAGTACTAGGATACCTCCCAAGCTTGTGGCTGTTGCAACTTGCAAAGAGCAGAGCGCCTGACTCTGACTGATTGACTCACTCACTCACTGATACTGGTTTTGTTTAATAGAGTACTAGTGGTTGGTGCACGCCCATGCGCGTGTATCGCTACACAATTTTACATTTGATTTGTTTCGTAGAGAATATTAGAATGGATAGCATACTGGATAAGCAAAGAATGACACATATTGAGACCACTAAGCTTGACAATAGTTGAGTATGGATAGGTACATATATTTTCCAAAATCAATAAGTTCCAGTCTAAACTTGCATAATTAACTAAGAGGCAGTCTTCAGGTTTATTATTGAATCAATAGATTTGATAATATGGAGTAAATAAATCAGCGCTGTCATCAGATACTCGTAGATGTGGTGTTGGTTCCTTCACTGCAGAAAGGTGGAAGATGCTTGTAAGATGATTTATTAGTAAATGTAATGAAATAAGAAAAGTTTGCATGGAAATATATTAACAACACGGTTGGAAAGGTCATCAGAAGATTATATTGTTGTTATCAATTGGAGCTTCTAGTTCTTTTTTGCCGTGGAGCAGTCATAATTGGAGATGCAATTTTTTACTGGCATCATATGCCAACAAGAGCAAGGTATAGAGTATATTATATGCTTCGTTTAAATGAATTAGGTGATGAGAATTTGTATAGATGGCTGGTTTGGCAAATTAGTATCTAAAACATTTTACCATTATACAGAATGGAAATTAGAAATTATATATATATAGAGATGTTTAAGGGAGAAGACAACGTTGTGTGTACCTCCTTAATACTGCGTTTCATAAGCCTCTTCGAGTACGTCCTTATCATAGTTGAATTGTGCGTAAAGTGAAGAGTTAGTACATTGTCACAGCAGTGATAGAAACATTTATTGTATTCTAGAGTCTGTAAAATATGCAACGCTATAAGAAGAAACCATGTTGGAAATCTGATTGATTGGGAATAAAAGAATTAACTGCTATATGAGACTTTATGGTAGGGCACATCAACTTCACTAAAATTTAAAATAAGAAAGAGCAGGAGGCAAATGAAGGCATGAGTTTACATTCATAAAACTAATTCAAAGTAAGATTTTTGCAAAATTGTATTCCCAGTCCGCAAAATTAGTATTTCTAAAAATATTTCAGTATACTCCTTTCAGTTATAATTGGTCTTTTTTTTCAGAAGGAATCAGAGGATCCCATAGCTACATCAAAGTAATCACGATCTTCACATAACGGGGATCCTTACTTCTTGTACTACCAGAGCAATAAAGTTAAATTTCTAAACGAAATGGGGAGCTATGCGACTACAAATCTAGGATTTAAAATAACCCTATTGCATCTTCAAACCAGGAAAAGCTGCCTTCAAATTTCAATTAAATACAATCGCTCCCAACTCCCACTTCAAAGCATGTTTGTTAAGTATCCCCATTATAAAGAGCACACGGAGTGTTATCTGTATGATGCATTTAAGAATTGAGCCCACACCTTACGTTTTTCTCTTTTTTTAATTATAACCAGATATCTATTCTACATTAGTGCTTGCCATTTTAGGCCCTCAATTAACAATATGAACATTTATGATTTTTTAGCCTTGCAAAATTGGTCCATCAATATTAAGATATATCACAAAGCATCAGTAGCGCACATATGAACCACTTATAAAACCACAACAATTAGCTTAAGTTCTTGACAATAAATTAAGTATCTTCAAAGATCAAGAGAAAGACAAAGTGCTAGTTGAAATCTTTCTGCAACATGCTCAAATTATCTAGTTAATGCAAATTTATGTGGAGAACCGAATTACTGGAATTCATAATTACTTATTTCTCAGCCTACTATTCTCTCAAATATCAAGTATGGACATTCATTTGGTTTGCAAATATGGTAAAGCAGACAACAATTACATACACTGTAGCTGCTTGTGCATGATTGAAAATGAAGAGGCATCCCAAAGCTAAGCTCTTTACCTGTCCTTTTGTAGCACTCTTGTTTCAGCTTCTTTGCTACCAGATTGAATGTACCTGAATACAAATAGGGGAGGATGTTAGTGCTATTTAGGGTATTTGCCAGCAACAGTATTAAAGAAAAAGTGGAAAACTACAAGAGGTGAAACTGGGAAATTAGCCGTACACTTGTGTTCTATGCAGTACTTCGCCTCAATGGGAAATATAAAGGACATATGTAGCTAGCAAGTAACCACATTGAATTTTTAAGCTTATATTTGCAAGAGCAAATTGTGGGGTAGCTAAAATTGAATGATTACCTGGAAGTTACACGCTGCAAGCATTGACTTATCTGGTACTATCAGTAGAAAATCTGCACAGAGACTTACACTACCATTAGAACAACCTTCAATCTGAAAGCAAAATTCAAAAGTTAGGAAAAGAACATTCAGATAATTGACACATGGGAAAAGAGCCAGCATGAACAGGGATAAAACAGGAGGCACTTTCTTCTTGATATAAGAAAGGAGCCTTTGTTTCCGGACTATATAACATCACCACAGATATTAGCTGGGTAATTAAACCAAGTACCATTGCTACAATGATACAACCCAATGTATGTAATAATCTTAAACGAAGATGTAACATGTGCAGTATGCATCAGAATGTGCACAATGCTTGCGTTCTGAACATGGGGACGCTAACTCAAAGAATATAAAAAGCAAGGTATGAATAAGCAATTGATATATCAGCACCAAAGTTTCACTTGAGGGAAAAGAAAACAGATGTTCAAACAATTTTGTCCAGGTCTTCTCCAAACTCAGCAATAGGAAGCCATATGCTTGCCACCTAGCTCAATGGGGCACATAGCATCGAACCCTGCAAATTCGACAGAGAGATTCAGGTAAAAAATAGTTTACATGATCCTGAACCAGTGAACCTAGATGATTATGCGGTAATTGTTTTGTGATATGTTGGACATAAACTAAAAATGTAACACAAAACATTCATGATTACCTGGATGAACCATTGGTTAGAAACTGCATTACTAAATTACTAAAGCTATGTAGTTGTTCTGGGATGATTCAATCCACGTATGATGTTTTGTACATCAATAGCAAACTTAACACCAAGGGATCAAGGTTAACTGATCACACACCATTGATGGCTGATTGATCGTGTTGCTGCAGCAATTCGACGTATACAGATTTCAGGAACATCCTTGATGGCCTCTTTGGCAAGGCCTCATGTGCAGCTAGATGCCGGGGCAGGCAGGCCAAGGATGCTTGTGGACTACTTCACGGGTGGCAATTGCTGCAGCTGACGACTCCGCTTCTGACATGGAGCTTTATCTGCAAATGAAAAATCTCTTCACATAAATGAAATCGACCAAGTAAAGATATACACGTAAGTAGTGGACAACCCAAATTTCCTACACCTAAAGCTTCAGCAACCATATCAGCACAGACACCGAGCAGCCAATCCAGCTGCATTAGGCTCACTAGTCCATCAACCCGTGCTCCCGCACGGGCTAATATTTTTAGAAGCTACTGTATTTAAAAATTATTTAGAAATTAAACTCCTAGCTAATAATCAAAATTGTTTACCTACCACTCTCTTATTTTTCAATACTTCAACATAATACTTATATAGATATATGTATCTATCTTTGTCTAGTGATTGATTTTTAATTAATAATTACTCTATGCATGTTTTCATCCATATTCGTAATTTTTCCATTTTGTATCACACCTCCAATCCTCCATACGTTATGTTTAGCATACAAACCAATATTTTTCATGGATTCCTCACATACATGTATAAATAGTCTAAAAAGGTGGCACTCATCATGTGTATATACTTTAACTTAGTATTTTTATATTAACAATGACATAAATAGGTAATTTAGAATCATATATTAGTTTACTTTTTGATATTTCTGTATGATGCACATAAAGATAATTAGATTAATATTTAGGTGTTTACTTTAGGTTATTTTTAATAATGACACACATGGGTAACATAGATAAAATTTTAGAATGACATTTTAAGTTATGCTTTATAATTATGTGTATTAGTAAATTGGATGAAGATTATGGGGTTACTTTAGATTATTTTTTATAATAGCTGAGCTCGGTAATTTAGATATAGGTTTAGAGCTCATTTTTTAATATTTTCATAATGACAGTGGTGGGTAACTTTTTAAAAAATATAATAGATCAATGGCTATGATTATTAGAGTTTACAGGATTGGTGTTTGATGTTTTTAATTTTTACGAGAATTTGTCTCTTTTTTCTACCTTGTCTCGTGGGAACTATTGTGGAGTCTCCAATGGAAAAAAAATTAGACTACACTGCTACAAAACTATTACCATAAGCTACCTCTCGTTTGTTAAATATCGAACACAATATTTATGTAGATATATACTTAATATCTTCATCCAATTGTAATCAATTTTAGTTAGTAATTACTCTATAATATTTTCAACCTCATTCATAATCTTTAACTTTTCACTTTGCACCGCAGGTATGCGCTTGAATTTATTTAATGAACCCTAAGTTTGAGATACAATTTTAGCATAGAAATCTATATTATCATCATTTTATATCCCTATAAATGGTGACACACATCATGCGTATAGACCTTAATTGTTATATCATATACCAATAGTGAAAGATATAGATGATTTAGAATCATATATTGCTGTATATTTTTAATTAAGGTTATTTGATTCAAATGTAGGGTTACCTCATGTTATTTTTAATAATGGCATATGTGGGTAATATAGATGCAAATTTAAGGGGTTACTTTAAGTTTAAACTTAAGTAATAGTGGTAGGCAATTCAATTGCAGATTAGGGGGTTATTTTAAATATTGTTTATAATGGCATAAGTAGGTAATTTGGATAAAGATTAGGGGGCTACTTTAATTTATTTTATATAATAGTAGAGGTGGGTAATTTATATATAGATTTAGGGGGTTAATTTAGGCTATTTTCATAATGGCATAGGTGGGTAATTTTTTAGAAAACATAATAGATCCAATGGCTATGATGATTTGAATCTATCAATTGATGGTTGGATGTTTTGCTTTTTTGTGAGAATTTTTAGGATTTCTCTCTTTTTCTAGAGTGTCCACCTAGGAATCCTAGGTGGCTTCACCTGGAAGCTTTAAAAGGAGCCTCCAATTAGTAATAGTAGATTCTAGAAAATCAAATTAAATGATTGAAATAGAATCAATCTGAATCCGCAACAAGCAGTGGACCAATACAACGTGCAGCCAATGGCGAGCTCCGTAGATAAATCATCGAACGGGGTAAAATTTTTCTACTAACGTGTCCACCGCGATTCGTTTGTTGTATTAATCAAGTCTGTTGACGAGGTAGCTGACCTGGTTGATGATAGACGGTGCGTGTTTCTACTCGCGCAGCTTTTGTTTACTGTAGTAGTTTTCCAGGTAGACTGAATTAAAATTTGCACTGCATAGCTCTGTCTAGTCTGTCCGACTATGCAGAGTCATCACCTTTTCTTATCCTACTAATGACGAGAACATGAACAGCTCAAACTGTTGGTGGCGTGGCTGCCGCTGGCTGAACAGTAAGTTGTAGGTAGTACTACCCAACACACATCCAGGGGCGGTAGATGCGATGCAATGCAATGTGAAGAAGAGGATAGAGGAGAGGACCATGAAAAACAAATGGATCCCATCGATCCGGTCGGTCGAGGTATAAATCCGTCCAGTGGTGTGTGATGGCGACACAAGAAGCAAAGCAGGCCCGGCCCTGTGTCGTTTTGTCCCTCTCGATCGTGCAAAATGGCAAACCAACCTACTGGACTCGGTACTCTAGAGGAATGCGTGAGCTTCATATATAGGTGTACTTGTTTACTGATCGATAAATATTACATACGTATAGCAGAGCTAGCTAACCAAGCTCCAAGGCCATCATTCTCAGTAGGTGCAGGTCAGACTCTTTCCCTCATCTCCGGTTCAGTTTTCCCTCATCTCCGGTTCTTTCAGTTTCTTCCTGTGGGAAAGCAAAGGAAATGATAGTGATACAAGCATGTCGCTGAAAAGAAGAGCATGCAAGCTCGTTCGGCTGGCTGGCTGCTGCGGCAGAGAGCTGTTGCGTGCTGCAGCTGCTGCGGCAGAGAGCCGAGCAGCAGCAGCCAGCTGCAAAGCAGCCAGCCCCCATAACCTTTACTCACAAATAAGTGACGAGTTAATTAGTCATTGATGTGGCCTCCAAGAAAAATATGATCTTGGCTCTAATTTTTGTTATAATATGTTTATAACACATACATCAAACTTATATTAGTGTAAAAAAAGTTACTTTTTGATACAAACCTACTCATATTATTTTGACGCAGATAACTATAGATTCCGTAATAAACTGAATCTGTTTTGAGTCGTTTAACAAGCAGAGCCACTGTGCTAACTTTTTTCTCTGTCGCTCCATTTTTGCTACTGAGGAGCGACAGAAAAAAAAACATATATAAAAAAGTTGCATCAGGAGGAGCTCAAGGAGCAGTTTCTCTATTTTCCCGCACACATGCTGGCCCCGGCGGAGCAGGGTAGTCCTAGTCCACTTGTTTTCTGTCAAGACGCGTCCAAAGCAAAACTGCAAAAGCAGGGGTTTTGGGCCACGCCATGAGGGGTCCATTGTGTTCCTCCGCCCCCGCTGCACACTCCATTCCTCTCCTCTCCTGCCCGGTGTAGGCGTAGCGGTGGTGTGCTTCGTTCCATTCATCCGTTGCACAGTAGAGCAGAGGAAGCTTGAACGCGCCCTGCCCGAGAAAGAAAGAAAACCGCCTGCTTTCCTTCTTTCCTGTAGCTTAATGCGGAAGTAATTACTCCATTACCATCCCCACCACCGAGCTGCAGGTGCAGCCGCTGGCGCTGGGAGCGGAGGCAGAGCAGAGCAGAGCACAGGCGGCAGTGGCCAGTAGAGTGGAGCATGAAGAAGGGGCACCAGCTGCAGCAGCAGCATTCCTCTCCCCTGTCGCTGCCGCCACCCAATAAGCGCCGCTGCAGCGGCCTAGCCGCCGCCGTGCCGGCGCTCGTCGTCTGCTCCATCCTGCTCCCGCTCGTCTTCCTCCTCGGCCTCCACCGCCCCGGTCCCGGTGTGCACGCTGCTACCTCCTCTCTAGGGCCTCGGATCTGTACACGACTACTCCTTCCTTTTGCTTCTCTAACCGTGTTCCCTCTGCAGGCTATGGATCGGAGGAGCGCGCTGCGGTCGTCATCAGCACCGTAAGCTAGCTGCTGCTTCTCGCGCCAACTTCACATTCTGCTCTCAAACTCTACTGATAATATCCTCTGAGCACTAAACTTCATCCTCTGATTGATTTCGTTCTTCTGCTTCATCAGGAGCTGGCCAGTTTTGGGGCGCGTAGTAACAAGCAGCATCTGGAGAATGGGGGCGCCATGAAGCACAAGCTGCTCAAGGTTACCCGCTACCATTCAACTAACACGCTCTGCTACAGTGATTACGCATTCACGCTACTGTACCGCTCCTTGCTTCCCCATCTTTTGCGTAAGGGAAATAACTGCGGCTCAGCACCAAGTTGTGCGAGACGCGGTTAAAATTTATGTCAGCAACAACGAGAACCGAGTTGATTTTTTTTCCAGCTGTTTTTCGCGTAAAAAAATGAGGAATTGAACTACTTGCATCTACGAATTTTCAAGGCGTTCGTGCGCTCCGCGTGTGCGTGCGTGTTTTGCGGACGTCTGCATAGCTGCGTGTTGTGACGCTTAACAACCTACCGCCTTTGTCTCCATTCTAGAGTTGCTATTCTTGTAGGTGGCAACCCAAGATTGTTTCTTCCATCATGCCTTGCCATGCCTCCGATAAAAATGTACCCAAAACTGCTGTTGCTGTCAAGATGCTCTCTTCCATTGTGCGATTCCTCTTCCATTGATTGGCCTTTTCCGTTCTTCTTGAAACAATTTGAGGTTGGCCTTTTCTATATTCTGTGACCACCTTTCTGCCAATCCATATCTGAATTGAAGAGTGAATGCAAAATATTCTTACACAGCTTCTGAATTAACAGTGTTGCGATAAGCATATTGTAACACTAGTGAGTAGTGATTCCAAAACAGATCATCCGGCAGTGTGTAGTGTGTCCAATACTGCTGATGAAACTTTGCTCAAATCTGGAATCTGGTGCGCAATTAGCTAGCTACATGAACCACTTTGCCACATTGATGTTTCCTGACTCTTGCCTGAAACAATAATCAAGAGCCTGCCGTACTTAAGGTCAAATGTTTCCTTTTCAATCTTGACTAACCTCCTTTCTTTTTTTAACTTTGTATGCAGGATGTTTCCAAAAAGAAGGCGTCTGGATCCAACGGGATTTCAGCTGAGATGTCTCCTAGATCAAAGTCTAAGAATCATGCTATCAAATCAAAAGCAAAGCTCAAGGGTGCTTTCTCTTTAGTGGAGCTAAATAATGACATCTTCAAAAGCAATGGTAAGCATTAGGAGCGTACAAACAGCAAAGCATTGCTAGTATTTTTGTTCGAAAAAAAGACAGTGCCAGTATCCATCTTACCGTTTCCAGTGGTATTTCAGGACCTGATATGCTGAAAAGATATCAAAGGAAGGACCTGTCCTGGAGATCAAAGGTAACAGACAATCTCTTTATTTGGCTGCATTTTTTTATATTAAAGTAGTCTGCAACTCTGTATTTTTTGTATTTGAATAACAGTTGTTTAGACTGTAGGCTTTACACAAGAAAAATGTGAGCTCAGTTCATGGTATGAGGCTTTTGCGGCAATCCTACTACCACTCATCATTTATGGCCGTATACCATGTTGTGAATTGGTTTTACATACAGTGTTCTATAATGTACATCAGTTAGAAGTAAGCATATACGTTTTCATCCTTAGTACTTCAAGACTTCAGCAAACCCCTGTAAGAGCCAATTGCAGTTAGTTCAAATGTTGGCACTACAGCTTTGTAATTGTTGGTTCAGGATGTGACTCCTGTATTCCTGTGATGATTTGTGCTTTAAATTTAAGGCCAGGCATTTTTTCTACTAGGGATCCTTCATAACTGCTCTGCTCTACTTTTGTGCCGTAGGAATCTAAAACTGTTTTGCGACATGATACTGTTGTTAATGGGAAAGAGAACCATGGTCAAGAGACAGTGCATGAGGGGAATCCCAAGTCCTGTGAACATGAATATGGAAGTTACTGCCTCTGGTCTACTGAGCATAGGGAAGTTATGAAAGATGCTATTGTGAAGAAGCTTAAAGATCAACTTTTTATTGCAAGAGCTCATTATCCTAGTATTGCAAAAATAAAGCAGCAGGAAAGATTTACACGTGAACTGAAACAAAGCATTCAAGAACATGAACGCATGCTGAGTGACACCATCACAGATGCTGATCTGCCACCAATGTTAGTACCATCTTAGATTGAAAAAATCTTATATGATCTTTTTTGTTTTTCTAAACTTTTTTGCCTACATTGCTATAGCAATTCATTAAGCTGGCTCCATTTCTTGTTTCAATTGACATCTGGTTTTCTTCAAGCAATGAAGAATGTAGCATAGATCATTATGATGCATGTGACTTACTTCTAAAAAAATATCGCATTGCAATTCATTTTTGTTTATTTTGTCCTCAATTTGTTTCTGAAGGTAATGGCTGCTTGATCTTTTCAGTTTTGCAAAAAAGCTAGAGAAAATGGAGAACACAATTGAGAGAGCCAAGTCTTGTGAAGTAGGATGCTCTAATGTTGAACGGAAACTTAGGCAGCTACTTGATATAACTGAAGATGAAGCTTATTTCCATACAAGACAGAGTGCATTTCTATATCATCTTGGTGTCCAGACTATGCCGAAAACTCACCATTGCTTGAACATGAGATTGACATTAGAATATTTCGAATCTCGATCAATCCGCACGGACCAACTAAATAAGCAGATGCTTGAAAGTCCTACCTTCCAGCACTATGTAATATTTTCCAGAAACGTGCTTGCAGTTTCAACCACTATTAATTCAACAGTTTTGAATTCCCAGGTATACTGTTATTTTCAAATAACTGAAAAGGTTTTGAGATATCCATCTTATTGCTAACTTATGTACACACATTTTCAGGATTCTGGCAGTATTGTTTTCCACTTGTTCACTGATGCGCAAAACTTTTACGCGATGAAGCATTGGTTCGACAGAAATTCATACTTGGAGGCTACTGTTCATGTAACTAACATTGAGGATCATCTGAAGTTCCCAAAGCATGAAGATTCACTTGAGATGCAACAATTATGGCCTTCAGAGGAATTCCGTGTTACAATTCGTAATTATTCTGAATCTTCCCAGAGGCAGATGAAAACTGAGTACATATCTGTTTTTGGCCATTCACATTTCCTGTTGCCTGACCTTCTTCGTAGCTTGAATAGAGTAGTAGTTCTGGATGATGATTTGATTGTCCAAAAAGACTTGTCATCTCTGTGGAACCTCGATATGGATGGTAAAGTGGTCGGTGCTGTCCAGTTCTGTGGAGTTACATTAGGACAGTTAAGAGCTTATATTGCCGAACATAGTTTCAACTCCGATGCATGTGTGTGGTTGTCTGGTCTGAATGTCATTGAATTGGAAAAATGGAGAGACCTCCGTGTCACCAGTTTGTATCATCAATCACTCCAAAAGGTCAGTACCCCTTAGTCCTATCCAAAGATTCACATGAAATTATAATGCGTATCTTAAGAGTTTTTTGTTTGGTTTTCATGTAGTAGCTCTAGCATTATCTTCCTTTTTCCAGATAAATTCCTCCTATGCCGCTGAAAATTCTGAAGTTCTCTTATATGCCATTGATGTCTCAATGACAGGCAAGGGAACTGTGAAATTTCAGGGGCATAGCTGGAATTACCCATTTTCACTGACCTACTTATCTTGTGTATGTATCTTCTGATGCACTGCCTATGCTTTTCTTATAGCTGCAAAAGGAGAACCTGACATCAAAGCAACTGAAAGCACTCCCTGTTAGTATACTTGCCTTTCAAGATCTGATATACCCTTTGGAAGACTCATGGGTTCAGTCAGGCCTTGGACATGATTATGGAATTAGTCGAGACGATATAGAAAAGGCTCCTACTCTACACTACAATGGTGTCATGAAACCTTGGCTTGATTTGGGGATACACGATTATAAAAGCTACTGGAGGAAGTACATGACTACAGGGGAGAAATTCATGATGGAATGCAACATCCACTAATTAACAGTACCATGAAATGCACCAAATACTACCATTTTGTGCATTTGAACCGCGGACCTCATGGACTTAATGAATTGACAAGGTTATGGTAACTAGAAAATCACTCCAGGCCTACAGATGACCCAAATACACCCCTGCGAAGGCGATGCTCAAATCCCAAAAGGCTAATAAACTGAAATGTCCTCTGCAAAACCTTGCAATTGTCAGCAACTCAGCATCTAAGATATCAGGAGGACACCAGCGTGAAACCTTTGGAGTAAAGTTACAGACCCTCTAAGAGATGTGTCGGTTCTTTCACCAGTTTATACACAATTGAATGACCTTTTTCATTTGCTGCTTGGAATTGCAAAAGTGCAGTTCCCTTGCTGCTCATGTTTTGTATAATTTTCTTTTATGCTATTCTTTTGCTCACTGTACAAGAGCAATACTAAGGCAAATGTTGACTGTGGCACATCATGTACAGGGAGCAGCAAATGATGCCTAAATTAGCAAATAGTCGCCTGTAGTTCTCTGCCGCAAGGCTTGTTATTGTTTTTGTTATTGTGTGATGCTGATATCCCACTGGCGGCATAATGGATGGTTGTTTATTCTGCTCGATGGCATTCATTTTTTTGAATTTAGGATCTTTTTGCTGTACAAATTTCATCAGTTCTCCAAAGAGTGAGAATTCAGATGGTTGTGCCTAACATAACTTGGATTTAGATCTGCGATCAAGCACAGCAAACGAAAAAAGAAAGTGTTATTCGAGACTTGCATAACCTGTGTCATCTTGTATTCTTGGTGGCTATGCCTGGAACATATACCGGCATAGCTCAGCATTTTAGGTACTTAGGTCCTCAAAACAATCTGTCAAAATACACATGATATATTAGCAAGGTCTGAACATTCAGTTGGGTTCACCATTCATCTCTGATAAGTAGCTAAAGGGTAACCCTTATATGATCCATGCATTCTATCAGGACTACATTGCTATCTCGGACTATAGTATCAGATGAAAGGCATGTGAATAGTGCCCGTTCTACAACCTAGAGAGTGCAGTGTGAAGCTTCAGGTAACAGAGGAGAAACTTTAGTTCCTGTGGTGTCACAAGCCATGAAGCTTGGGACCATGAGGGTGATGGCCTTCCAGGGGACACCTACAGTGCTTCTGCAACTCCATGTACCTCTCCATATCAAACTTCTGTGCGGCGCAAAGCTTTCTCTGCCTCGATAAAAACAGCCTCTCCATGAAGTCCTGATACGTCGGGTCCCTTGAGGTGATGAGGAAATAGGCGTAGCCAACAAGCAGGCCAGAAGCAGTGGTGAAGAAGGCAATTGGCTCCATCACATCCCATGAGAATTCCCAGAATGTGAGACGGAAGAAGAGCCCGACTTGGCACATGAAGAACCCTAAGCCAGACCATAGGATACATCGCACTTGCTTGTGTGCCAGCTTGTCAATCTCTTCCTTCTTTTCCTGGAGCTGCTTAAACTCCTCTTTTCTCGGGTCATTCTCTGGTCCGAGTGCAAGTGGCACAGCTCTTTTAACCAGGTCCACCACCTAAAAAAAGTCAATAATCAATCAATATAAGATTCAGTCAGAAAATTACATCATGACTCCTTTTGCCCATCTTGGCACGCAAGTAAGGAAACCACTGACTCTTACTAAATAGGCTGATATGCATTATTTTCACTGTCACAATAGCAAAATTGTCACTTCACTACAGGCTACATCTGAAAGCAACAGAAAAGAAAAATCTCAAACACATGATGCAATCCTTGTTGCTTGAACGTTTAGCCTTTGTTGATGTAATATCTACACTCAAAGAATAAAATAATAGCTTTATCTGAGGTGGATGCTTAGATATTTTAAGTGTCGTGGACGATACTAACAAGATTCCACTTTTCCTCTGGTCTTTGTTCTGACCAGGGTAGGTGAAGAACAAGCAACGGTTGAGGTGGACTGCAGGCTACACAGTCAAATCAAAGTAGCTGTAATGTTAACATATAACCATCCTACATTGAATCTTTACATTTCTGTAATTCCATCTAGATGTTGATCCTCTGGGTAATTCCATGTGCATCTTGACATATGTCACCTCTTGATAATACCCAATGTTACCATTTTCCTCAGTTTTCTAGTAACTGATGCTAGAACCCCCATGCCACAAACAAGACTACCTTCTTACATGCCACAAACAGGACTAGGAAATGGAGGGTGACTAATTCATCTCAAACAATAGAGGGATACTGAAACAGGGTGTTTCTCTGGGAATTTGATGGAATTTTGTTTTTAATAAAGAGGGAATTTATAGGTTAAGTTCCATTTTTAACTGATCAGTAAGAATGTGAACCCATCCAAATGGGCTGGTAAAAGGGATCTATCTGAATCGTAATCCAGAATAAAACGGTCATGAGATGCAGGTGATTTAAAAGGAAGTAACTGGATGATGTAACTGTCAGAAATGTGACCTTCTCGGGGTGCAGGTAGGTCTTTATTGATGTAATGCCTACACTCAAAGAATAAAGTAACACCTTTACCTCAGGTGGATACTTAGATGCTTCAAGTGCCGACACTAACAAGATTCCGCTTTTCCTCTTAGAGCAATATATGGTCTTTGTTCTGACCAGGGTAGGTGAAGAACAAACAATGGTTGAGGAGGACTGGAAGCTACACAGTGGAATCGCAAAGTAGTAACACGAATGTATAACCATCCTACATTGAATCTATGAATTACTGCAATTCCATGTACATGTTGATCCTATGGCAGTTCAGCTAACTGCATACGCACATTGCTGAGAATTCCACGTGCATCTTGACCTATGTCACAACATTTCCTTAGTGTTCTGGTAATTTATGCTAGAACCCCGTTTCACAAACAGTACCTTCTTACAGTTACATGTCACAAACAGGACTAAGAAATGCCAGTATGACTAGATCATATCGAATAATAGGGGAATATTGGAACAGGGTGTTGCTCGGGGGATTTGATGCGGTTATTGTTTTATGAAAGAAGGAATTTTTGGATTAAGTTCCATTTTTAACTGGTTAGCAAGGATGTAAACCCAAATCCAAATGGTCCGGAAAAGGGGAAGACTTATCCGAATCGGAATCCGGAATAATAGAACGGTCATGAGAATGAGATGCAGGTGGTTTAAAAGGAAGTAACTGAATGACGAAATGCTTCAGAAATGTGACCTTCTCGGGGTGCAGGTATGCCTTGTCCCTGAAGAGCAGCACGACGCCGGCGTCATCCATGGCCCGCGCGAGCTCCTCGGCCTCGGCGTGCGTCCGTGCCGCGCCGGCCTCGACACATGCGTCGAGGAGCTCGGAGTAGCCCACCACCTCGTCCCGGCCGTCCCGCAGGCGGTGCTTGAGCGCCTCGACGCCCACGAGGCGCACCAGCCGACGCGCCTCGGCCGGGGTGACCTCGGCCTCCGCTGGGGCCGGACGCGGCGGGGGCGGGGGCGGGGGCGGGGGCGGGGAGAAGGGGCGCGCGTGGAGGAGGAGAGCGTAGGAGGAAGCGGCGGTGGACGGTGAAAGGGGCGGCGAGCGGCGGAGGAGGAGGCGGGAGGCGGCCGCGCGCCACAAGGACATGGTGGTGGTGGTGCCCTGGTGGTGGCGGAGGAGGACCGGCAGCGGGCTGGCGGTGGTCGGAAGCCTCGTCGGCTTACTACTGTCCAGTAATGGCGGCCTTGGTGGGTGGGCTTGGTGGGCCGGAAAGGGACGGTCGCTTCCCTCTCAGTCGTTTTATGGGCGGTCGATGATTTCGGGTTGCATCGCTGGTGCACGTGTGTTGAGCTGACGATTCTTGGCGCGGTGGATGGATTTTGATGCCGGTGGCCGTAGGTTCAGAGCAAGCTCTTTACCGAACATCACATATAAATGGGAAATAGAATTCTCTTTAGAGCTTGTATTAAAAAAAATGTGAGTGGTACCTTGGGAGGCCAATGGACTTTTACATACTAAATTTATCCTCATTCAACCGCTATATTCTAGAAATATGTTACACATTTTAGTAAAAAAAGAAAAAAGTCCAACTTGTACACCCCAAACGGGTTACGTACTGCACACTATCAGGATCATGTTCATAACATGGTCCTATTCCAAAACACCTTCGCTCATACGATCCTGAATGAGTTTTGTATTGTCGACCGCGAAGGAGCCTAGGACCTCCACATCCCTCCTCTGGGTTCGCCCTGTACCTCCGCTCCACTCGATTGAATCCGCGCACCTGCAACCACACAAAAACAAAAGTTTTGTACCTTCGCTGATGACCTGACGAAGGTAAGCAACAATTGGATGACGCTAAAGGCGGACGAGGGTAAGATTCAATCCGATAAGCTTTGCGATGATTTCATTCCTAAAATGACGACGTGCGAGGGTGACGATCAAGAACCTTAATCCGGATCCACAACAGTGGCGTCCTACACCCACACGTGCTGACGTGCCCGTGCACATTTGATCGAGACTCGAGAGGCACTTTGTGGTTGTGGCCATTTTTTCCGTGGCTGAAAATAAAAAAAACTGTTCTTTTTTATATTTCTTTCTTTCGTTATTATTAGATCAGAATTTACAAAGTGTATAATCTGTCCTGTGGGAAACGGAAAAGGCTGAACCTGTGTCAAAGATAGAGGCCGTTTCTCTCTGTGGTGCGTTTCAAGCAGGGCCACAACTCATTGCAAGGCCAACGCGGGCGAATGAACTCATGTCCAGATCTTCCCTGGGTCCAAACAAAGAGGATATAGCACCAGGGTACGCGCAATGGGCTTCCCTAACACCAAACCTAATTGAGGGCTTGTTTGGATACACCCTCCTAAAGATTAGGAGTTCACTTTTAAGATGCTTTTAGGACTTGTGCATCCAAACATGGGTCCTAAAAGTGCACTCCTAAATTTTAGGAGGGCCATTTTCATTAGGAGGGTCAAGGGGTCCTAATGTATCCTATTTCTCTTAAAAGTGGTCCCCAAGTCCCCTTTTACCTCTATTGCCCTTGCATGCATTAATGACGTGAACAGTTTAGAGGAGTAATTGAGGGGTAAAAATGACATTTTCCCTCTAAGGTCCTAGAGATTAGTAGTCTATCCAAACAACCCTGTACTAAACTTTAGAACTAAGGATCCTAAACTTTAGTACACTACTAAACTTTAGGAGTTTGTATCCAAACAGGAACTGAGCACTGCTAATTGCTCTGCAGGCAGCAGCTGCTAGATCAATCAAGGAACACGCTGACTAATACAGCATCATGGGAAGCGTGCAACTGCACCATATCGGACTATCTGCAGGACGAGTGAGCCATGCGCCCATGCCTCTTCCAGCAACAATATTTATTGCTCTTCGGGTCGGCCCGTCAGAATTCACAAGGCCAGCACCTGAATTTTAATTTGCTGCTCTTCTTCCCCCATCAGTGCTCCATCTCTTTTCTTGCTACTATTTTCTATTTTCTTGGCTGTCTCAGGAGTTTCGATTTCAAATTAACCTTTTTATTATTTCTACTATATTGATTGATGCTCTATCATTTCGCCTTTTTTAAATGATGGAATTCATACTTGCTCAAAAAAAATGATGGAATTCATAAATTCCGATAAGATGTGTTTGGAATAATGGAGCTCTGCTCTCCCCCTCTATCTAACAAAAGGCAGCCATCCCCATGCCATCAGATCAGAAACCAAACCACTGTGACTGTTGCGGCAAACTGTTCCCCGAATGGGATTGGCACATCCAACAACCACGCCCGACTATCATCATCATTCCTCCCCAAAAACCATTCGCAGCTTTTTCTCCGAGTCCAAGCCTCTGAGCTGAGCAACAAAGGGGGTTAGCAAAATCATCAGTGTCTTTCCATGCTGCTGACCTCGTGCCAGTTGCAGTACCTCCTACTCCAGAACAAGAGACAACAGGGCACGGCTTCTGCTGTGAGAAAAGGACTAGTCACTTGGAAGAATGGTGGACCCCTGGGACAGAAAAAAGAGAGGGAGGGCTGACCACAAAAGCAAGCTTTGTAGAATTGTAGCCTTGTAGGAGAGAGGAGCCATCCCCAATCATGGAACTCCACCCTCTAGGAATGACAATCCAACAATGCTTTGTTTGCCTCCCTCAACCTCTCTCATGTACACTCCATAATGAGCAAGCAGCATGTTATCAGAGGACAATCCTGCAAATGGCATGGCCGGCACCCCTTGGGTGTGGGGGCAAAGTGCTTTGATGAAGCCTTGAATGTCATGTTTTCCAACAAGATTGGCTGACAACCCAGTTTGGAAATGTGACTAGGAAGCAAGCTAAGCAGGGTCCTAGCTAGTACTAACAACAATTCCTTCTTGCCCCACTTCTGATCTCAACAACATTTGACACAACCAGAAAGTTTATATAAACAATGCACACAAAGGCAGTTCTAAGTGAGCTAAGCCAAGAATAGAAAAGAAAAAAAAAATGGGGGGGGGGGGGGGATACAACTAATACAAAACTACTAGTGAAGTGGGATTGCTTGATGGGGATGGTGAACTAACAAAATACCGCCATATCCTCAGTCGTGGAATGTGACCGGGGAAAAATTAATAAGGATGCAAACTCATCATGCCACCGCTAATTGGTCAAAATGTCCAGTAAGCAAGAATTGACAAGCTGATGATCTCATGGAGGAAAAGGTGAAAAGGATGTCAAAAGTAAACAATGCATATCCACACAAAAAAGGTGAACTCCACTAAAGGTAACCATGCTTCATGCAACACCACAGGAACAGTAATATCAATTACCAAGGCACAAATGATTAGTAAATAACAAGGTGAGAATCTGCAGGAACTATTAAACATGGACTGCACACTGCACAGGTTTTAAACATTGGTTTAGGATGTCATTGATCTATCCACAAATTTAAGGTCAACAGATCCTTAGTGGTTACTTCCCCAAAAGAAAAATCATGGCTTAGGTATTGAACTGATGATGGATTACCCATCTTCTCCAAATTTCTGGAGAAAAACAATAGCACTTTATTAAAAGCGCCTCCACCTTCTGAGCAGGAACCTAAACTAGTAACTCACAAAAAGAGCACCCGATAATGTACTTTGTGATCAAGGACTCTATATAATTAAGCAAACGGAATTACTAATTAGAAAATGAAGATGAAAACTTGACTGATTGGCAAGATTGATGAAGATGATCGACAGCTGAACAAAATCTACCATGAAAAACTAAGCTTACATCAGTAACTATCACTGTGAAGAGATCTAGCAATTAGTGATCAGAAATGTTTTCATTTTCCTAATCTCAGAATTGACCAAATTGAGCAGCTAGCTAAACAGAGGCAAAAGATCTTGGCAAGAACCTCAAGTGAGATCTAGTAGTAATAGTAATGCTTTAGCTCTGTAATAATTTTGCTCTCAGATTTAACGGCACGGGGTCTGAATTGGGCGCCAAGCAGATGCAGTGAGCAGGCAAAGATCCTTCCAGCCGAGCTTCAGCGCGCCATTCTCCTCGACGAGCGTGTACCCGTCGGAGGGGAACATGCCGAGGAGCAGAGAGGCCTGAGCGGCGGCGCTGCCAGCGAGCGACGCCGAGCGGAACCCCGACTGTGCGAGCTTCTCGCGCCAGCTGCCGAACTTAACGTCGCCGGTGCGCGCCGGGCCGCCGACGGCGAGCACGTTGCGGATCTCCCTGGAGAGCAGCTGCTGCTCGACGACGTGGCGCTCCGGGCTGTCCTCGCCGTAGCTGGCGTCTAGCGAGTCGAAGAGCGCCGAGTAGTAGTGGATGGCCTCCACGAAGCGCGCCAGGAAGGAGCCCGAGTGGCTCAGGTCCTGCTCCACCATTGTCACCACCTTCGGGGCCAGCCTGCAATGCAACCCGTGGGCCACGGAGGGAGACAGCATCAGTACCAGCATTTCGTGGCCATTAGATTCCGCTGCTGGCAGAACAAGATTCAGCCAGCAACACTTAGCATTTTAATGATGCATCAAATCAAGGACAATGCAGTCTATCTCATGGTTCCCTCAAAAGTACAGTGGACAGATGTATAGCAATCAATCAGCTTCTGGAGGTTAGAGAAAGATAATGCCTTTGACAAGCTTTTGGGCTTAGCTTCGTGATCTATTAAGAAATGATGGTTAGTCGAAGATGACAGTTATTCCATTTCAGTAATCATGATTCCGGCACTAGGAACTAGAAACCTTTTTGGCATGGAAAGTTGGCCATGATGATAAGAACTTTCAGCTCCCGCCTAGTGATCCACTAACCAAATTCAAGCAGGATCTTTTGTGCTTGTTTCTGGGATCACCAAAGACCGTGGAAGAGTTCGTCTCAAAAGCATTGTAAAGATGCAACCTTTTTAGCCTAGAAAGTTGGCCATCATGACTAGTAAAGGTTTGGACCTCCAAAACGCAGTTTTTTAGTACGGAGTAGTATAAACCAAGGGAGTATGCTTGTACCGGATGTAGTACTACGATTGATGGCTGACATGGTTAGCTAATAAAGTGTTTTCGGGATGGAAAGTAGTCATGATGGTAGAAGGAAGCAGCAAGGATAGGATTTGACATGGAAGGAAGCAAGAAGGCAACCTTTGGATGAGCCAGAGCGTGTTGGAGTCGGAGCCGGTGACGTCGTAGAGCGAGTGGTGGAGCCAGTGGACGGCGACGGCCTCCCGCCGCGTGACGCCCAGCTTCTCTGGGTCCACATTGCCGGCCTTCTCGGCGACGGCGCAGAACTCGAAGGGCAGGCCGAGCGTGTCGGCGAAGTCGGAGAGGCGCTTCCCCGTGGCCTGGAGCGCCTCCATGGACGCGCCGAGGCCGGTGAGCCTTACCCTGGGCGGGCCGCCGGGGCGGGAGGCGAGGATGTGGAAGAGCCCCGGCCACTGAAGCCCCTGCATGATGTCCAGGTCGATGATGTGGACCCGTTCCTCCCGCTCGAACGCCTCCTGGATCGCCTGGTTCGCCGTGAAGTGCGAGAACTTGACGAACGGGCTGATCCCGTTGAACACCTGGAACGCGGCGGCGACGCGCCCGTGGAGGCGCGCCGCGGCCGGGGACGCCGGCGGCAGCGGCGCGTACAGGCCCAGGCAGGAGCTGACGAGGCGCGCCGACATGGCCTCCGCGAAGTAGGCGGCGACGCGCTGCGTGGAGGTGCCGAAGGGCGTGGCGAGCTCGGCGATCTCCAGCAGCGTCTGGTGCGCGTCGTCCAGGTTGTCGGCGTTCACCGACTCGGCGCACTGTAGCAGCAGCGTCAGCAGGTGGAGCCCCTCCTCGTCGCGCTGCTTCCGCCGCTGCTCTTCTTTCCTCTCCTTGGCGGCCGCGGCAGCAGCGGCGGCGGCGGCGGCGGCTGCCGCGGCGGTCTCCTCCGCTGTTGGCGGCTTGGGCTCCTCCTGCTGCGGTGACGGATTCGTCGGTTCCCCCGCCTGCTGAGGCTCGTGGCGGCGCTTGTCTGTTACTGTGAGTTGGGGCGGCGGGGGAGGAGGGAGCGCGGGCACCGGCGGGAGAGCAGGAGGATGCGGGAGAGGCTGGTGCAGTGGAGCGGCGGGGTCGGCGGCGTTGAGGAGGGAGCGGAGGCGGAGCTCGAGGAGGGAGGCGAGGCCGGGGTTGCAGGGGTGGATGATCTCGCGGACGTTGTGGATGAGCTGCGCGACGGAGACCCCGGCGCCGCCGCTGCTGCCGATGATGTCGCGGATGATGCCGTCCACCCACGCCGTGGTGGACGCCGCCACCTCGCCCGCCGGGGGCGCGTCCACCTCCGCGTGGTGGTGGTGGTGGTGGTGCTGGACCTGGAACGCGGGGAGGTGGAGCTGGGTGGGCAGCGCGGGCAGCTGCGCGCTGGCGGCAGCCGACTGCGGCGGGGGGGCGCCACCACCGGATGCGGCGGCGGCCGTGACGTCGGAGAGGTCGCCCGTGACGTGGCGGCGCGGTGGCGGGAGGTCCATGTCGGGCGCCGGGCGCTTGCGGACCATGGCGGCGGATTCTTGGTGCTGTTGGTCTAGGTGGTGGAGGTACTGGAGGAGGTGGTGGTCTTGGGGGGAGGAGGAGGAGGATGGGAGCGGCGGCAATAAGGAGGAGTGGGAGGAGGTGGAGGCGGTGGCATGAGAATAAGCAGCGGATGCGGCGGAGGAGGACGAGGGGAAGAGGAGGAGGGAGGAGGAGCCCATCTACAAACGCCAAGGGGAAGCCGCCGCGCGCATGGCGATCGGGTCGGGCAGCCCGGCGTGGGAGGAGGGCAGCTGGGATTTTTATGTGTTTTGGCGCCGCGCGGGAGGATGCAGTGCAAGTGATGAGGTGAGAAGAAATGGATGGATGAGTGGAGTAGGAGTAGATGACGGTGAAGGAATGCGGGAAGGGAAGGGAGTAAAGAGGAAGACGCCGCTGGGAGACGAACAAGAGCGTAAGCACAAGGGGTTGGGTTAGGAGGAGACGCTAATTTATGGAGCCGCGGCAGTAGTAACATTTGCTTTGGGCTCCGTGCCTACTCTCCTCCTTTTCATTAAACTTAACAGTAGTACATTTTTCAGCAACAATTTAAATTAGTTTCTTTGTCACCAACTAATGGAAAAAGGGAGCAAGTTTGTCAGTAATTTGTATTTGAATGTGATTATCCATGTTCAAAAGAAAATGGCCTTTTTAATAGTAGTAAAAATATAAAATTATGCATGGATATAAGGTTAGTAGGCTTTTATTCATGATATTATACATTGTATTGCGAATGACTAGTAAAGTTTGCTACTCCATGTTTAAGCTAGCGTGATTATAGAGCCGTGTCAAAATATGAAACTCAAACTCAACCAATCACTTCTAGAGTGGTTAAAACCATTATGCGTGACCGTTTTCTTCCATTACTTCTTTAGCAACTCAGCTTCGCTCCTCTTGACATCCAATACGGAATCTCAATTTGACAAACGATTAGCTTTGTAAAAAAACAACTTTCCTATTAACTTATTTAAACAAGCTTTCTTAAATATTTATTTGATGAAATTCATTGAAAACCTATTTAAACAATATTCAAAATGTTTAATGAGACAACTCTACAAGTTCAGAGGAATGTAGAAAGTAAATTGTAAGCTTGGGGACTAAATAAGGCAACCAAGTTCAGAGACCCATGGTGCAATTTTAATAAAATGCACAATTAGTCTATATTCCCCATTTAATTCGGAGAAAAAGAGATATGCCTCTAAAGCATGAGTTTCCTGTCTAAACTTCTCTTGTGGTGTTACCAAACTTTCTTAACTTACTTATCTTCCGAATTAGCATAGAACTATGTATGTGACATATAGAGATAGATGAATACAATTGCATTTGCTGAATTAACGGCTCAATAAGCAGCCTAGTTGGATAATATAATGAATATCTTATCATTAGGAGTTTACTCCCTCTGCTTCCAAACATAAGGGTGTGTTTGGTTTGGGGTCGAACTGGGTTGGAACAGGTTCGACCCCATCGACTCGCGTTTGGTTGGAAATGTAGTGGGTTGGGTCTGTTACCCATAGGGAATATTCCCCGTAGATGCGGGTTGGAATGGTCCGCCCAAAACGAGCGGCCACACTAACCTACATTGCTCCCCCGTCACGTCGTCTCGCTCCGTTGGTTGGGGTGGCGGGCGGAGGCCGGCGCAGGGGAGAGAGAAGCAGGGCGCGACGGCGGTCAAAGGCCGGCGTTAGGGAGAAGGAGGGAGGGGCGGTGGAGGCCGGCGTTGGGGAGAGGGAGGGAGGGCCGGCGGCCGGTAGGCGGCGCAGGAGAGAGGGAGGGAGGGGCGGCGGTTGGCCAGGATAGAGGGAGGAGGGCGGCGGTGGAGGCTGGCGCTGGGGAGAAGGAGAGAGGGCCGGCGGGTAGCAGCCGGCACAGAGGAGATGGAGGGGCGGCGCTCGGGAGGAAGAAGATAAGGTGCACGAGAAAAAATAAAAAAGAGGAGGAGGATGACAAGTGGGTCCCACGATGACATATGGGGTCCATGTACAACTGTTCCTAACGGTGTTAAAAATGACATCCATTCTACTTCTCTCAACTCCTCCAACTAAATAAAAAACTAGGTCGAACCCAACCCCTAAACCAAACATGAAATGGGTCGACCCAACCTGAAAACTGGGATGGAGTCAACCCATTCCACTCAGTTCCAAAATCAAACACATGCTAAGTCTATTTTATACCAACATAGACTTCAATATCTATAACACTTTGACCAACAATACCTGTGTAAGTAGGGTATTTCAAAGAGAAAGTGCAATATGTTATGAAAAGTATGTTTAATAGGCAAATAAAATCAATTAACATAAATATTTTCTTGTTAATCTATATAATTTTTAGACTCATATTCAGGATTAGAGGCAATAGGAGTTATTAGCTATATTTTGAAAATACCCAAGCCGGTCCACACACAATTATACCGTTGCTAAATTTTCTTTCTACACATTGCTTTTGTGTCCCCGCTAGGTGATGGCATCCCTACTTGATTGAACTTGTTGACCAGTAGTTATCGTTTACAGAAAGGTTCGTGCATTGATCTCAGCTTTGGAAGGAATCCTAGCAACGACACTAGTGTACCAGGAGTTCGAAACGTTGTTGTCTACGGGGTGTTTTAGTGTGAGACAAATGATTTGCCGTGAACACAACCTGCAGAGTTGGTATGTGTTTGTATTATATTATCTAGGAATTATAAGAAAAAAATCAAATGATTACAATCAAGATGATCACCAATCAATCACCAGTCAATCAGCTATTGACAGGATCTGACTGACATTAAATATGCTACTGATATGCCCTCAATGTCAACCAGTTTGCACTACATTGAGATTGGATAGTAACTTCTGTAGCATTTGCTTGGTGGCAGGCTTGGTGGAGATGTATGCAACCTGATCTGCTGATGAGACGATCTTCACCTCCAACGTGCCTAGGGCCACCTTTTCTCGAACAAAATGGAAGTCCACCTCTATACCTCTATGTGTTTAGTGCGAGCATGAAACACAGGATTAGCAGTTAAGTAAGTGGCTCCCAAGTTGTCGCACCACAAAATCAAGACTCTCTATTGGGGTACCCGCAACTCTTTTAGTAGAGACTGCACCCAAACTCCTTTTGCTGTACCATTTGCTAGAGTCTTATACTCAGCTTTAGTTGAGAATCTGGACACAGTAGTTTATTTACGAGCACTGAAATGAGGTTTGGGCGAAAGAACACGGCAAAGCCACCTGTCGAGCGGTGATCATCAATACAACCCGCCCAATCCGCATCAGTGAAAACGCTGAGGAGAGTGGAACCGGATTTCCTAATCCTCGTACCAATGCCCACTGTACCTTTCACATATCGAGGAATTCTCTTGACAGCTTCCCAGTGAATATCACTGGCAGACCTTGTTCATCGTGAAAGAAATATCAGGTCATGTCAAGGTGAGGTACTGGAGGATGCCGACTGTACTGCGATATGTGAAAGCATCAGCTTCTCCTAGAGCACGATCTTGCTCACTGGACAACTTCTCTTGTGCATTCATGGGTGTTGAGACAACCTTGCAATTCTCCATATGAGTCCGGCTAAGAATGTCCAAAGCATATTTCTGTTGAGAAAGAGTGAGCCCCTTTGAATTGCAAGCAGCTTCAAGACCCAAAAAATAGTGAAGAGGGTCGAGATCCTTGACAGGAAAGGAGGCTGACAGTCGTTGGAGAAGCTTGCTAGTGGCAGTTTGGGAGGAGCTTGCAATCACAATGTGATCAACGTACACGAGCATATAGATGCTAAGGCCATCATGAGAGAAGATAAATAGAGATGTGTCGAAGCTTGCAATCACAATGTCATCAACGTACACGAGCATATCGATGCTAAGGCCATCATGAGAGAAGATAAACAGAGATGTGTCGGCAGTAGAAGGGACAAAACTAAGTTGCTGGACACAGTCACTAAGATGAGAGTACCAAGCTCGAGGTGGCTGTTTGAGACCGTATATAGCCTTCTAAAGTTTGCAGACATAGGAAGGACAAGATGGATCCTCAAAACCCGGTGGTTGTTCCATATTTGCACTTTCAGTAAGGTCGCCATCGAGAAAGGCATTACTAATGTCAATCTGATGAAGATCCCAGCCTCGTGACACTGCGAGGGACAGTCAAAGCCGCACTGTTGCTGGCTTAACCACCAGGCTAAAAGTCTCTGAATAATCAATGCCATACTGTTGAGTGAACCCACGAGCGACAAGGCGAGCTTTGTACTTATCAATGGAGCCATTAGGATTTTGCTTAACCTTGAAAAGCCACTTGCAACTAATTATATTCTAATCTAGTGGTCGAGGAACCAGAGACCATGTTGAATTTTGTTGTAATGCCTGAAACTCTAAGGTCATGGCAGCCAACCACCGAGGATCAGCGAGAGCAGCCCGATGTGATGCAGGAGAAGCAAAGAAGGCACGATGACTCGGATCATATTTGATGGTCCCATCGGTGCAAACAACCGGCTTGACAATCTTATCACGCAGTCAAGTAATCATGTTGTGATGAGGTGGACCAGTCTCTAGCAAAGAGGGAAGCTCAACAACACCGGTTGGGGATGCAGCGGCATCCAGGGAAGGTGCTGATGGTGTCGGTGCAGTTGCTGGACACGAAACAGTTGGGAAGGCAACAACTGTCATACCAGATGTCCTAGGCACCAGCCCTGTAATTGGTTGAGCCGTTGAGGTACCAGTGTCCTCGGTGGACGAGAACAGGGCCTGCCCTGCTGTTGCCTCACAAGGAACAGGGGAAGGCACACTAGGCCCTGCAGGTGCTGCTGTTGTTGCCGATGCAGGGTCTGATACAGGGATCAGAACTGATCTTGCCGCATCAAAGGGGGGGAGCACCGCCATGCTCAAAGGACCTGAGAGGCATAGAGCTGCAGTGAGCAGGAGGGTCAGAGGTCAATAACAACAAGTTATAATTCCGCATATTGTCATTATGTAATGTCGGCGCATTGGCAGGAAAGACAAAAGGCATTGGAGTGGAAGGAGGAGACAACTTGGATGTTGTGGCAAAAGGGAAAATGGATTCATCAAATACAACATCTCGTGATATGTATATGTGGCCAGTTAAGGGATCTAAACATTTGTACCCCTTGTGCATCGAGTTGTATCCTAAAAACACACATTGCCGAGAGCGGAAGCATAATTTCTTATCATTATATGGATGGAGGTTGGGCCAGCAAGTACAGCCAAAAGCACGCAAGAATGTGTAGTCAGAAGACTCCTGGAGAAGAATATGTAGTGGGGATTCATGTGGGCATGCGGTTGATAAGGTAGCAAGCTGTGAGAAAAGTTTCATCCCAGAAGCGAACCGGTAGAGATGAATGAGCAAGAAGGGCAATTCCTATTTCTACTAGGTGGCGATGCTTGCGTTCGGAAATGCCATTTTGCTATTAAGTGTGAGGACAAGAAACACGGTGCTGAATGCCTTCACACTCAGAATACCGTGAAAGTCCATGGTACTTCCTACCCCCAATCAGACTGAAAAGCACGTATTTTAGTGTTCAGCAAATGCTCGGTGTGTTTCTGAAAAAGATAGAAGGCATGTTCATCAGATTTTTGTTTCAGTAAATAGATCCACGTGTAGTGACTGTAATCATCTAAAAAGCTAGAGGTCACAACCGGGCCCTAAACAGCTGAATGCACAAGTTCAAGAGGCGAAGACGTAATATGGGTGGAAGAATGAAATGGCAATTGATGAACTTTGGCCTGCTGGCAGGCATCACAAATAGAATTCTTACAACAAGGTACACATGCTAGTTTATTAGATCGAGTAACTACATCGATGCTGATGAGGTAGGCATAGAAGCTGGTAAGGCTCACCGGCTCATCCCAAGTAGTGATGGTGGTGATGAGGGCCTCGTACTCGGATCCAAGGCCACCAAGCATGTAGCCGAGGACCTCCTCATGCTGGAGAGGGTTGCCGATCGATGCCATGGTGTGGGCAAGGGACTTCATCTTCTGGAAGTAGGTAGCGGCTGTCATGTCCTTCTTCTTGAGATTGGACAGCTGATACCGCACTTGCATGACGCGTGCATGATTCTGCATTGAGAACATCATGTGCAGCGCGTCCCAAGCAGAACGAGAGGTTGTGCATTGGGTCAGCTGGCCGAGGATCTCCTCGGTCATAGAGGATAGGAGGGTGCTCAGGACGAGTTGAACCAGCGTAGATAGGCGGGGTTCGGCACCTGGCGCTTATTAGTGCCAGTTCCCTCGACGACGATGAGCTGCGACAGTGTTGTAGTCGCGCTGGTGACATAGCCGAAGGGCTGCTGTGCTTGCAGCAATGGTACGGCCTGAGTCTTCCACAGGAAGAAGTTCTCCCGTGTGAGGTGCACCGTGATCGAGTGACCCATGGACGGCAAGGAGATGGACGGGGAAGTGGTGGTAATAGCGCCAGCGGCGGTGGAGGCAGCAGCAGTGGCCGACATGACGATGGCGAAAAAAAAGTGGAAACCGGTGGTGAATGAATCTTGGCTGTGATACCATGCGGGACAAATGATTTACCGTGAATACAACCTTGCAGGGTCGGGTCGGTATGTATTTGTATTACATTATCTGGGAATTACAGGAAAGAATCAAATGATTACAATCAAGGTGATCACCAATCAATCACCCAATCAGCTATTGACAGGATCTAACTGACATCGAATATGATACTGATACGCTACACTCCTATACTTAACATTTAGCAAGTCTTGTGTTGAAATTTGTCCATGCATTCTTCTTTTGACCATGGCACACGGCTGAATCATCTATCAACTCGCCTCTGAGGTCGGCGTGAGCCACGAAAGGCATGGCGAAGAAGAGAGCCCCATCCCTGGCTGGGTGGCTGGCTACCGATTCCGATGTGTAATCCGAGTGAGATTCTGTGGTTGCGTCTCCATCGTTGTCCTGTTTTGTTTGTCACCGTTTTGCTATCAGCGCGATGACCAAGGCTCTCAAGGCTCCGTCGTCATCGTCGGCATGCCGTTGCCCGTTGCGAGCGGCAATTAAGCTCACCCCTGTTTCTTTTCTTTCTGCTTTTGCTCTAGTTTTGCAGGCTTCTCGTCCATCTCCAAACTTTCTGTCGGTAAGATAAACTTTCTTAGATGTTGAAACAAAAGTTAACCACATTTTGCATCGGTGCAGTTTAACTAGTCGGATTTTGACTCTCGATCGGGGGAGTTTGCAAATGCCCTTGGTGGTCTAGATCGTGAAAAGGGCAGGTGCATCGTGGATTGGACCCCGGCCGGCTTTCCAGTGGTGTCTTCACTTGACTTGGATGCGTGTGTGGCCTACGGGCCTCGTTTCCGGTTCCCGAATGGAAAAAGGGTCTCGCCTTTTCTTGCAATCTTTTTCGTCACTTGCCCTTGTTCTGCGTACCGTATGCATGCTTCCGTTTCCATTTCCACGCACGGCCGGCCATGGAAACGGAGCCGGCCGAGTGCATCGAATCGAAGCACACTCCATTTGCATTTGCGTTGCTCGGGGTCGCCGCTCGCTCCGTCCCCGGACCACATTCAACGATGCCCGTTGCACGTTGCTGTTCCAAGACCAATTCTCCTCTCTTCTAGGGTCTTGATCCAGTGATCCTTTCCCAATGTCCCCTTCGTTGATGGATGGAGTCAAATGCTACTGCTCCCATTGCACTAGGTAGCATATGGCTACAGCAAATTTTCTGCCGCCATTACTTGGCTGCAATGCAGTGCAGCCAGGGTTGCTGAGAGCATAGAGAGACGAGCTCAGACAAGCCTGCAACCTGCAATCTCACTGTTCACTCCGATTCATAGGTGCGCAGGCGGCGGCCAGGGCAGGCACCTCAATTTACTCCCCCTCCACTGATCATCTCATCTGCCATGGTCTCCTTTCCTTTCCCTAGCCGGCAGGCTACAGCCAGCAGGCACTCCGGCCTGTCTTGCTAGATCACCTCAATTCCTTTGTAATCTTGTCCACAATGTCTCTCGCATTTGTAAATATTATGGGACCCAGCAGCTGCCCGTCCAACCAATTGTGCATGGCTGCATGCACACCACACGGCCGGTCTGCACCTCACAAGTAGTCATGAGACGTGTAGCACAAGTATGTATAGCTCGTTGATCTCCTGAGCCTGTGCTGTCTTGGCCCCTCTCTAATTTTGCTTCTTTGCAGCATGCCGCGCATGTTACAGAGCTAATATGTCCCAAGTTCGTCATCGTCTGGCTATCTATTGGCTCTCACGCGCTCCTTCATGGATCCTCTGCCTCTGCTCATGCGCCGTCGCTATCTCCACTCTACCATGCCCGCATCGTCTGCTGCCTCGCCGAAGCGTCCTTGTTGACTGCCAGTTGCAAAAATTAATGGGGGTGTTTGGGAGGGGTTAAAGTTTAGCACCCCTTTTAGCTAAATTTTAGCTTCCTGTTTGGGAGTAAGGGGCTAAAATTTGATTAAAAGTGTGCTAAACTTTAGCCCCCCCAAATCCATTAGCCCCTCCAAGGGGTGCTAAAATGAACTAAAGGGGCTAAAAGTGATCCCCAGCTGTCTTCTTTCCACCAGTGCTCCCCTCCGCGCATTCTCTCTCCACACTCTCCCTCTCTCCCTGCACGCTCCGCCCAGCCCCGCCACCTCCGCCTCACCGGCCCCGCCTCGCCTTGCCAGCCCCGCCATCTCCGCCTCACCGACCCCACCGCACTTCGCCTCCACCTCGCTGGCCACGCCGCCGCCGCCGCCCATCCCCGCCGCCTCCGCACCCTCCTCTCTCTCGGCGCCGCCGGACCCGTCCTCCCCGTCGGCGAGGGAGACGGGGAGGAGTAGTAGGACGGTGGCGGCCAGCCGGATCCTCGCTCCCCATCCTCGCCGCCGCCGCTGGATCCGAGCCCAGGCCGTTGCGCCGGCTCCTCCGCAGCGCGCCCAAGCCGTCGGAGTTGGAGCTGTCTAGCGCCTCCCGCCCGTCGTCGACTCGTCCAGCAGCACGTATGCCCTCAAGCCGATCCCCTCACCGGCGGTGGCGCCGGCCGACCCGTCAACGAACTCGGCGTGGGAGCCCAAGCGGATGCGAATTGGTGGCGGCAACACATCATCTTCCTCCTCATTGTTCTCATCCTTGGACGGCGGTCGCACCAGGAGCTCCGTGGTTGAGGCGGCCCCGCCGGCGGCGTAAGCGTCCGCGGCGGCTAGCAGGCCCGCAGTGCCGGTGGTGGTGGTGGACACGCAGGAGGTCAGGATTCGGCTCGTGCACGCGCTAAGAAAAGTAGGAGATGGAGGAGAAGCTGAAGGAAGAAGTTGAGGAGGGGTATAGGAGAGGAGGTAAATAAGGGGTAAAAGAGTCATTTAGCAACAAAAGTGCTAAAGTTTAGCCCCCACCCAAACACCCCAAAGTGCTAAAATTTAGTACTGCATTTGAGGGGGCTAAACTTTAACCCCTTTCTCCCAAACAAGGTCTAAAGCAGCGAGTACGAGCGTCAGCATCCGCGTCTCCGTAGTCCCTAGCACAGTGCTGGCACCTGCTCAGCTTGCTTTGTTGCCATGGTGCTTGGCTGCATCTTCTCTCGACCTGGACGAGGCTGTGATTCCGAGTGCTGCGTGCAGCCGTGTAGCAACTAATTGCAATGCCAAAGCCAACTAACACTTTAGATATTATGTAATTCAATTTAGGTGCCAACCATTCCACACTATATATGCTAGAGAACTATACTCAATGAAGCAACTTATTGAGAGCCATATAGGGACATTTGCATAGATTTTTAAAAATAGTGCACTATTTCAGGGCATACATCAATTTCTATGTATATGTGTTGTTGTGTCATGACTACTAGGAACTTGGCCGCAAAAAGCTGGGTCCGCCACTGCTCACAAGGGAACAGTGCCGCTTGGAAATGGAATTATAGTACGAGTACCAAATGTAAAGATCATCTGCCACTGCCTCACGTACGCCATGCATTGATCAAGGACTATGAATTAATGGTAACACATGACATGGGTCATGTGTAGTAGCACACTGTGTTACGTCCTAAAAAATTAGAGGTGGAGCTAGACGATTTTTCATTAAGAAGAAGAAATATGCATCTAAATTCGAGCTAGAGGGACTTCCTTTCTCACTGTGTTGCGTCTTTCTCACTGTGTTGCGTCCCTCGTACCGTGGTCAGTTCAACGCTCATGTCTGTGCCCCGTGGAACGTGTAGCTTCAATTCAATCATATCCATGTACCCGCGTACTCTGGGTGGTTAGAGTACATGACTGTAGTTAGGCTCACTTCCTCACTGTGTTGCGTTCCTCGTACTGCGGTTAGTTCATCTGTGCCCCGTGGAACACGCAGCTTCAATTCAATCATGTCCATGTACCCCGTACTCTGGGCAAGTGTTTACTCTTCAGTCTGACTTCTAAATGAAAGTCTCATTGATCGCTTCACCTAACGTAAGTATGGACACGACTATACGCTTCAGGTTCTGCTACTACTACAGTAGCAGCGGTACCTGCTTTTTTTTCACCCTTGCCCTTAAAAAGGATTAGTTCAATAGTTTTTAAGTTTAACCTAGAAAAGAAATGGTCAGATGTATTTTTTTCTATGTTTCTATGATACCTCTCTTTTTTATGAGTTTTGTTAAATATCCCATTAGCAATAAAGTTAAGGTTAAATGTTTGTTTAACCTGAACAAACATAAAATTTAAACGGAGGGAATATTATCTTTACCCTTTGCCATTTTTTTTCCATGGAGAACTTTATTTCTTAGCTCTCTAAAATGGAATATTTATGATCTTTCTCTTCGGAAGCAAGACCTGTTCACATTCTGATTTCTGAACTAGTTAGGGTTGGTGCCAAGACTACCCATCGTTAGATAGATCATCATCATAGACACGCGACCCCATTGGCGCTGCAGACTTCATCGATCATGCATGTGAATCGTAGTAGCTGGAAAGAACGAAGGACCGTTTGGATCAACACAAAGAATGCGTCTGCAACTACTGTAGTAGCCTTTTCGGTGAGCATTTGACTTGTTGCATTGGAGGCACGTCGCTCGAGGGCCAAGGATCCTATGACAGCTGGCTCAACCAGATCGATCAGGAACCCATGTGTACTCTACGGACGTGCCATGAAAAAAGCGACTCGGATTTCCAGGACTACTCACACGCTTGCACTTTTCCTGTCAGCAGTCTACTGAGCTGAAATAAAAAGCGAGCCGGATGCGGGTACGGACGCGGGAGGATCGAGCTGTACCGTACCGGACGCCCAGTATCGAATAAGGTACTAAATGCCACATTATTTAATACTAGTCAGCCTAATCGGTACTGAATACGTCGGTGTTTGGTTCCTCAAGCTAAAATTTAGTCCGTATCACATCGAATATTAGGAGGCTAATTAGAAGGACTAAATATGAGTTAATTATAAAACTAATTGCATAGATGGAGGTTAAACGGCGAGATGAATCTATTAAGTTTAATTAATCCATCATTAGCAAATGGTTAATGTAGCAGCATATTGTCAAATCATGGACTAATTAGGCTTAATAGATTCATCTCGCCATTTAACCTCCATCCGTGTAATGGATTTTGTAAATAGTCTATATTTAATACTCCTAATTAGTATCTAAACATTCGATGTGACAGGGGCTAAAGTTTAGGGGGAGGAACCAAACACCCCCTTAGTACCGGTCGGTAACACCAATCAGTATTAAACTGCGAGCCACGTCACGCTGTTACAGATGACAGTTTAGTACTGGTTGGTTTTACTGATCGGTACTAAAATTTATTCCTTTTCTTTTTTTACCTTTTGTTTTAATTCGTATTCGAATCCGATGGAGCTTTTACTAATAATATTACGTTAATATAACAACCTATTCAAATCTAAGTATCATAAGTATCAACCCATTCAAATCATTAAAACTCAATAGTTCGTACATCAATACTTAGTCTTAGAGAGAACAAGCTCAAATCCATAAGAAAAGGGTACGCTAGGAGTACATCCATGCATGCTACACATTTAGTAATTCGCTTTGCTTATTTAGGTATGCCACATAGCTTAAGTCTCCAATCGTAAAGCTTAGAACTTCATCGATATAAGCTACAGCATGAATTAGTGCACTCTCCAGCGCTTCACAAGGACGGTCACATGCACTACCATAAATCTCGAACAATGGAGACGACGTCAACTGAAATGACCTATAGAAAGTGAGATGAGACTAGAGCTTGAAATCTCTGGTGCGTATCAGGTTTCTATCGATGTAACTATAATTCAACACATCCAAGACTTGAGCTAGAATCGCATGAAAGCTCATTGCCGCCAAGGTTTGACCAAAGACATCCTAAAAGAAAAGAATAACGTCATAAAATTTTAAAGATGTAACATGATTAAAGATAAAAGGATAATTAGATATGTGTTCCATACCATACCATGTTGATTCAGCTGACAAAGCCTCTCAGTAGTCCTAGTCACATTGCTTTCTCCCTCCTCGAAAATATGAGAAGTCTGGCACAAAGTACCCATGATCCTTAAGTTGTTGTAGGCAAGTCTCCACGGCGGTCCTTTGTACCCTACTTAGTGCTAATTGACCCCGTATGGTAATTGAAACTATCAGGATTGGCTGTCCTGGTACTCTCATCCGGTTGGCCTGTGTTTCTCGAACAGATACTTGAAAAGAGATTTTTACTCTTTTAAAATTCCGTGGACCAACTATCTCAGATTGCACTAAAGAAAAAGTACCACCTAGAGCTTCGACAACATCTTTCAGCCATCTAATATTGTCGATAAGCTAGTTGTATGTAAGTAAATTTATAAATTATTCATGTGTAGTAAAAAATCAATTACAAGAAGGAAAGAATATTACTACGTTGGGAATTATTCCTCCGCTTCGAACGCCTTTTGGCAAGTCAATGACACGATTAGGAAAGTGAATTCATGAAGGATGAGCTAATGGTGACTCCTCGAAAATGTAGTGTCCACGGCCGCCACCACCACGGCTGCCACCTCCATGGCTGCCGCCACCACGGCGAGAAGAACTTCCACTTGCCATAGTTAGCCTAAACTGTCCAAATAAAATTATGATAAGATAATTTGGCACCATTTTTCTTAACTAGTCAACTTTGCTACTAATAATATATTGTCATATACGCACATCATATACATTAAAATAAATTTAGACCATCATTTCATAGCCATCCACAATTCTATCATAATGCTACATGTGAATATCTACATGTCCTATAAGAGATATAGCTTTATGCCATAATTGTATCACAAAAAATAATTAATTACCATCCAATACAAATTGGTATCCAATTCAAGCAAAATCATAGCCATTTTAATCCAACACGGGTCGCAAAATCATTTTAATGCATCAAAATAAAAAATATCAAAAAAAGAAAACCTAACCGGGGAGGGCGTGCAGGAGAGGCACGACGGCGCGCGGGGGAGGTGTGGGAGGGAGAGGTGCGGCGGTGGCTCGCGGGGGGAGGCGGGGAAGGGAGAGGTACGGCAACGTTGGCTGAGGATGGGGTGGTCGGGGACGGGGCGACGACAATGGGGGCGACGGGTGACGGAGCTATGGACGAGGTGACGGGCGATGGCGATGGAGCCGAGGATGGGGCGACGGGCGACGGTGATGGAGATAGGGATGGGAACGGGACGGGGTGGTGGCGATAGCGATGGAGATGGGGATGGAGACGGGACCGGCGCGACAGCGGTAGGTGATGGCGACGGCGACGGCGATGGCGACAGCGACGAGGACGGGGCCGGCGCGACGCAGAGGGAGGAACTGCTAATTTTTGGAAACTGCTAAGTGTTTGGAGAAGACGAAGTATTTGTAGGTGGGACACTTTAGAACCGGTGCTAGCCTTTGCCCGGTACTAAATTCCTCCATTTAGTACCGGTCAGGGCTCTCAACCGGTACTAAAGTTGCTAAATGGCGGGATCTGAAATTAGGGGCATTTAGTACCGGTTCCAGCCTTTGCCTGGTACTAAATTCCTCCATTTAGTACCGGGCATGCTTCCAACCGATACTAAAGTTGCCAAATTGGAAGGAGCTGAAACTGTCTGTCTCTAGCAGTTTTCTTTCCCACGTACACTCTTTTAATTCTAATAAAAGGTTTCAATCATTATGACAAGGTTGTCACATGTATATATGTATATATATGAAATAGTAGAGATAAAAATTCATCACAAATATTAACTAGAGTACATTGCATATGAAATTCATCGTACATATTAAATCTTACATAAATGAGATACTTAGAACCTAGGATCGTCCACATCGTGACCGTTAATCATCGCAAAATACAAACTACGATTTATATCGATAATGTCAATTCCTAAGAACCTATCGATATAATCTAGCGCATATATTAACTCTTACATAAATGAGATATTTAGAATATAGGATCGTCCACATCACGATCGTTAATTTGGAAGACAAAATGATACACCAATCCTAAAATAATGGTAAATATGAGATCTACGAGTCCACCAGCTCTGACTGAATATCATAAATGAATATTGAAATAATTGTCCAAACGTCTTTTGGAGCAAGTGCTATATTTTCGTAATAGAAGTATGGTGGCCCAATAGCCTATCCAGGTAAAAGACCTATTCACTGAGTATGACCCATTTTAGCAATCCAAAACCAACCATAAGTCTATGGGTTACGGTCAATGAACAAATCTCTGCCTGAACCGGCTATTGGCCACCATACTTCAATTATGAAAATCCGGCTCCAAAAGGTGTTTGAAAAACTATTTCAAGATTCTTTTATGATGTTCAGCCAGAGTTTGTGGACTCGAAGTTTTTTTGTTCTCTGGTATTGAAGGAGCGGAGGTGTTACATCCATTGCTAGTCCATCTGCATGGTATTACGTGAAAAATGGATATAGAGCTTCGTATTACATAAAAAACTTGATCAATATTAGGTAGGAAAAGATAGAGTAAATGTGTTTATAATATTTAGTCCTCCCTTTTAAAAACTCTCCATTCTCCTCATTCTAAAAGATCAACAAGTACTCCATTTGTAACATAAAACTCAGTCTCAAAAACTCTCCATTCTCCTCACTCTAAAAAACTCTCTATTCTCCTCATTCTAAAAGATCAACAAGCTAGTACTCCATTGGTAACAGAAAACTCATTCTAAAAAACTTCCCATTCACCTCAATTTAAAAAAAATCTCCATTCTCCTCATTCTAAAAGATCAACAAGTACTCCATTTGTAACATAAAACTCATTTAAAAACTCTTCATTCTCCTCACTCTAATAAAGCAACAAGTACTCCATTTGTAACATAAAACTAGCTCATTAAAAAAAACCTAGAATACTATGACCAGATGAGGGAGAATGAAGTTGCTAACCGGTCTAGTGAAGAAGCTAGTTGAGTGAAGAAAAACGAAGCTTGAGCAAATGGTGAGCTTGTTCGGCAGGAAGCTAAGGAAGCAGCTCATTTATATATAGAGCAAATGGTTGATGTTAGTACCAGCTAGTAGTTTCAACCGGTACTAAATGGTTTCATTTAGTACCGGTCGAAGCTACTAGCGGTACTAAATGGCATTCTCACCATTTAGTACCGGCTGAAGCTACTAGCCTGTACTAAACGGCTTCCTAGGGAATCTAGCTGCCGCCCATGCGATCCACGTGCTGCCATTTAGTACCGGCTGAGGCTCCAAATCGGTACTACAGGGGCTCCGGTGGCACTGTGCGTGACGACCGGTACTAACGCACAGCGTTAATACCGAACGAAAAGGCGTCCGGTGTTAACGGGTTGGACGAATGCTCAGTTTTCCGGTAGCTACTCCAGTAACTCCGTGTCTATGTTAGTATTAGAATTCTACGAAGTCAACTTTATAAATATGACCATTGACCATTATTCAGTCAAATTACAGACATGCTTGGTGTATAAAAGTTATATAAGTAAATTTATATTCCATACTATATCTTTTTACGGTATTAATTTTGTAGCAATCATGATATGCTTCAAGAGAATTGCTGATCAAAGTATAGCTCTAGAAACGATATCAAATACTAATTAATGAGCCTGTAAAAATGAATGGAGGTAGACTAAAACTATAGTTAAATAAATATTGTGCAAATATATAGTTTTCAAATATTAAGAGTTAAATAAATATATTTTTCAAATATTAATAGTTAAATAAATACAATTTTTCAAATATTAAGTGTTTGTATAAGAAAATGTATGAAAGTAGGTTTTGATGAATTAATTAACACCAAGCCATGTCACAATCTGTAGGAGGAGCCTAGGAGGTTTTATACATTGATGGTCAAAGGTTAAAAAATAGAAAAAAAATTAATGGATTTATATTTGGGAGCAATGTAGTATAAAATTTTAACCTTAGCTCTGGCCTTAACTTCCTTGGTTTGAACCTTTTTCGGTGCCTTCTGTCCTCCAATGGCACCCTAGGGCAATACTCACGCTCACTACCACTCCTCCATGGCCATATGAGCACCCCACCAAGCTGTGGCTATGTGGTGTCTCTCCATCCTAGTATGTTTCTCACCCTCGTCACCCAACCACACTACCTTTATCACCAAGCAAGTTATTAGTGCCTTACGTAGCAACATTTAGTTTGTTGACGCACTTCTGCCTGTTGATCAAGTCAAGCTAATAATTTTGTGCTCTTGTGTGTGCACGCTCTTATTGGTGATTTGGAGGTCTCACAAAATAAGGAGCCAAATAGAGGGCATGCTGGAGTTTATTTATTTGACTTGACCCTCTAAATTTAAAGTAGGGGGCTATTTAGAGGATCTACTCTGGAGTTGCTCTAAGGATATTGAATAATCCGGATGCTATACTAAATTTTGGAAATTTTAACAGTATTGCCCCTGATAAAATTTGTGTTTTTGTTTCCCCGCTGACAATTGCAGTGCATTCATCATTGAAAATGTGATAACACTGATTGAGTTTCCAATAAAACTTTCTCTCTTTTTGGGTGAAACATAGAAATGTACGGTGCTAGTCAAAATGATCACTGGTGATTAGCAGCATTTTGAAGCAGCAGAAACGCGCGCGGTGGGCACAACGCAAGCATTCAGCCAAGCAACAGGGGGCGGGACCAGACAGAGATAGCAGTAGGGTGCATGCATGGCTGATATGTGGTGGCGGATGAGGAATGAACGGTGGACGAAAGAATACAAGGTATAGAATACAAAAGAAGCAAAGTAAAAGGTCGGGCAAACGCGATGCAACAATCAGTTTGATCAGGTAGCTGCTGCAAGCCTGCGAGAGCATGCTACAAGCTACGAAACAGGCCAGGCTGCAGTAGTGAGGACCCGTTGGATCGATCGACGATCACGGGTATTTGTTTGTTGGCAAGTCCGACATACTGCGCTGCGCTGTAGTAAGATGACAAGTAGTGAAAATTCTGAATGCTAATGTATACTGTACTACTGGGATGATAGTGTCATACTGCGCAGGTATATACAGGGACGGAATAACAACAAGAGCAAGAAGGCATGGACATCGTTTTGCTGCCAAGCATATACACTGCAGACATATTTGCGCAGGCTCTCGTTCTTGTGCATTCTTGTTGCATTTGCGCAGGCTCAAGCTTGCGTTCAGTTTCAGTGGATGGGAGCTCTGTAGCGTGCATGAGCATGACAATGGCAGTGACAGGAGGAGCGGGGGCAACTGACGAGTGCAGAAGACATGCGCGGCCGCTGGCTCTGAATCAGGCTGGGGTGCCTGCTGCGAGAGTAAGGCTGCGCGTGTGGCAACGGGCAAATATTAGGTGTCGCCTAGCAATGCATTCACGTGACCCCCTCGCTTAGCATCAGTGCCCTGTGCCCCGCTGGTCCGCGCATGGCTGCTGGCCCATGCATTATTCTCCATCCCCAGCTACACAAATTACCTGTATATGTCTGGAACCGTTGGGTCGTTGGGAAATTAATAGTCAGATCAAGCAATGTTAAGGACGTACAAATAGGGAGAACAAATAATATTATAATCCAGAATGTTCATATTCAGACAACAAGTAGAATAGAGGAGTAATCAAATTAAGTTAGGCTCATGGAAAAAAATGAAAAAAAACTATTTCAGTAGGCCTGATACCGATAAGACATGTAACAGTCACTACGTCAGAAACGATTTGTGCTGCCATCTTGATTTTTGAGTGCTGGTGGGCAAGATTGCCACCCACCAGCACAAATGGTCAAGTGGCCAACCCATTAAAACTCGCCACTACAGATGTATTTGTGCTGACGTGTGACATAACCACCCGCCAGCACTGGCGGGTGGTTATATCACTCGTTAGTACAAATACTCCCTCGGTATTTATCTCTTCCTCCTCATGTCTCTTTTCCACATCCTCACATCTCTATCTTAGAGCAACTCCAAGAGTACCCTAAAAAATTCTTCCCCAAAACTATGTATTGGGGGTTCTCCTAAAAAAATTTCCCCTAAAAACATATCAATCCACAGCAGATCGCTAATAAATTGCCCCCAATATTTCAAAACAGGCCACATCATCGTATTGGGCCCATCAGAAGGGACGCGCGGGCGTGCGGGAATTAGGATTGGGGGAGGAACGTCAACGCTAAAATATACGTGGTGGCAGGCTGTTTTTTAGCGTTGCTAAAAAATTAGAGAAGGTTTGGGTGGACTGTTGAAGTTCGTTTTTTCTCCTTTTCTCCCTAAAAAGGATATTGGGGGTAAGATTAGCAGCCTTTTGGAGTTGCTCTTATCTGTTTCCTCTCTCACCATCTCTATCTTATCTCTTTCCTCTCTCACCTTATCCCTTTCTCCTGCAGGGCAGCTGCACCTGGGGATTGGGCGGGCGACGCAGGATGCCGGCGTGGGCGCCCGGCGGGGCAGCCTTGTGCGGCGTGGGATGCCTGGCAGGCGGCCTGCTGAGGTGGCGCGGGATGCCTGCGCGGGGGTAGCCTGCTCGGGCGGCGTGCGGGCAGCCGGCTTGGGCAGCGCGGGGGCAGCCTGCGTGGGCGGCCTACTCGGGTGGCGCGGGATGCCGGCGCGGGTGGCATGCTCGGGCAATGGCGACCTGACTGCAACGGGCGACGTGCATGCTTTTTTTTAATCGAAAGCCTCTGTGCTGGCGGGTGGCTAACGTCACCCGTCAGCACATTGCGGTCTGTGCTGGCGGGCGAGCACCCGCCAGTACAGAGCACCATTTGTGCTGGTTCAAAGTTGCTGGCGGATGCTCGACCTACCAGAGTCCTTTTAGCCGCTGCACAAATCTTTTGTGGCCTGGCGAGGCATGGACCCTGCATGCACGCGCGCGTACAAGATCTCCACAACACAACACAAGGGGATGGATGAGAAGGTGACACAACACAAATGTCATTCTCGATTACACCCTGATCTTGGACAGAATACCGATTATTCCGGCGAGACAAGCAGTAAAATCTAGGTTTGGGGCTACAATCATATCATGACTAGCAGTAGAACCCGTACAGTACCAGGTTGGTGGTATTTCATGCATGTCCGTCCGGCGGCCTATGCATGCATGAGCATGACCACTTGTTGTTTTGGTTCTCTCCATACACAAGCATGTTCTTCTCTTCTTGGAATCACCCGCATGTCTGCAACATACCCGACGAACTCAAGAGTTTCTGTATTACTGACCGACGAATAGTGATTGAAATTTCACTGTTTATTGTATCTGAAATGATCCATCGAGGTATTAGACTGTAGGAGCACGCACGCAGAAGCTCACGCAAGCTGCGTGATGAGCTCTGAGCAGTCCTACGTTTCAAAAAAAAAGCTCTGAGCAGTCCTGCTCACTGTGCAAGCCGTACGTGACACAAGCCCATCAGTCTTTCAATCTGAGCGTAGGCATCACTTCAGTTCAGGCCTTACAACTTGCATGCCGTCGAGACCCGCAGATGATTGCAAACATCATGACCATATTATTGACCTCCCTTTTTTTCTGCCACACAAGCGGCCCAGAACTTATGCAATGCAACGCCCTTATTTTCAGCTATTCTTTTGAGAGCCTTTTTATTTACCTGCTTGGCGTGCTAGGCCTCTTAAAATATTAATAATATACTATATGTACTAATAATGAAATAAAAGTTATACAAGCAAACACACACACACACACATATAGTAAACAGTAGTAATTAATCCACACACACGACGACGACGACTTCCGAGGCGTGCAATGCAAGCTGGTCCATTACATTATCATATCACGGGTTGTTTAAACTGTGCAATGCATCGAGCAGTGTTGCATCTTGCATCCATCGGCGTGTTCCCCTTGTCCCTTGCTAATTCCCCACGCACACCACCTTGATATGAGCTGATCGAGCTCTCTCCTCTGCACCTTTCCCCTTGTATACTTCCCTGCCCAACAGTATCTCACTATACACAGCATCCTGATGCTGCATGCGTACCTGCCCCATGTGACACTGCGTGCACCATGCATGTCTCCCAATGCAAACCTGCTGCTATATATTTGTACACATTTGTAGTAGTAGCGTGTTTGTCCCCTCTTGTTTTGAGCTACATGCCATGCCTCGGTTTGGATTGGACTAGCTTTTCTGTCTTGTTGTTTAGCCAGCGACTGGGTCTCTCTACTTGCATTGTTTAGGGGTTTTATTTCCTACATTATCCTTCGAATATAACAACTAATTTCTTAAATGTTCTTATTTCTAGTAATTCCATTTAAATAGCTAGGAACATTGCATGCAAATGACAGTACATAGATCATATCAGCTCTGAATTGTCGCTACACCTATCTTCCTATGTAAGTTGTTGATATGAAGGAAAAGAAAACGCTAGTGTTCTTTTAGTAGTAGAGATAGCGAGAGTGTTATTCAGACTAATGTCGTACATGAGACGTCTGAAATGCGGCAGCTTTTGCTGCTACTTACTATACCGTACCCATTCATTTCCGGGACCATATAAACGCATTTTATGTTACCGATCCATCCATCCGTCCATCCATATGTCTATCATCTCATGTCCAATTATAATGCATGTGAACAAGTACTAGATCAGAGGTAACAATATAATGTTGATCCAACAAGTCCTCTCCTTGTTAGAAAGACGTCAAATCGGTCGAGAACATGCTCAAATCCTAGATTCATACATGATGCACATACATTTCACGATCGTCATTTCTTTTACCTAGTTGGTATCTCTCTCGTGCTATTAAGCTAGTGCACAAATTTGCATCGTGAAAGAATATTTTGCTAATTAAACTTATCAACATGCATGCACGTGCGCTAATAATCCATCACATAAGGGTAGATGTACACACATCCAGGGGTGGAGGAAGAAAAAGAGAGCACCAAGAAGAAGGAAGTTAAGGATGAGCAAATAAGCCTCCTAGGATGCATCGAACAGACCAATGCACACATCAACTGTGGTCTTTTTAAAATGTTATTTTCTTTTTTTTTAAAAAAAAGGCTTCAACCTGTGGTTGTCATGTGCTTAATTAATTTGTTCGTTATATTTTTCATGAGCATCAGAATATCTATATATGTGCATGTATACATGCCTGAAAACAAGCTGCAGTTACTGGTACGTACGGTGGGTCGTCACGATGTATACATGTGTGCTGCTGCGCCCTGCAACTTACTGCATGTGTCGGGGCTAGCTTGCAGATAGATCCATCATCCATGGAGGAAGGGATGGAGCTACGAGAGCTGGCAGAAAGGCCCCAGCAGAAGTACTGGGCTACTGGCTGCGAATTGAAGAAGATGAAGAGGTGTTGTTTATATGCACCTAGCTCGTCTGACCCCGGTCGTGCTTGGTCGGTTCATTCATTGGACACATGATCAGAGTATTACGATGGGTATCCAAGGCCACTGCCTAGCTACCTGCTGGGACCATGCTACAAGTCACTCCGTCCGTTTTTTTTTTCAGTGACAGAACTACTCCGATCCGTTTTATCTCAACAAGGAACAAAAGAAACTGCAGTGTGTTACTCAATCCTCACATGATGAACAATGCACATTGTTAGCATTACGACGCTCAATTTGACGAAAAACAAGCGTACGTGTACTCAGTTGTATGGCACGTCAAATAATTTTTTGGTGTGTATTATATATTTTTTTTAAAAAATGATGGCGTGCATAAACTTGAGGCGACAAGAGATACGTCATTGTACTGCTGCCCGTCCAGTGGTGCTGGTTGTTAGAGACCAAGCCCAGTCAGTACTGAGGCTCCAGGCCCAGGACAACGAAGGCAACCAGGCCCAGCGCTGTATTTGTCTTTGTGATTCAGACTGAGAAATGGACAGGATAAATAGGCGCTCATCCGATTGCTCCAACGCATGTCAATCACCTGTGATAATGGCGGCAGAGTATGCGTAAACATTTTATCTCAGACCTCCAGTAAAGGACAAAGATGGGAAGTTCAGCTTAAGCACATATACTGCTTCCAACTAAAAAGTTCATGAAGATATGAATCAAGATCAACAGTTTGCTGCTGTTTCATCCGTCACCGAATGGTGGACGCAACTAGGGTCTATGCCCGGTGTGCCTCTTAAGACTTTAAGATCTCTTGTCATTCTTGTGTCATGGGAACTTTGGAAGGAGTGCAATGAAAGAGTTTTTCAGCGGAAGTTTAAAAGTTTGGACCAACTCTTTCACAAAATCAAGGAGGAAGCACGATGTTGGATTTTAGCGAGGGCATGACACTTGGGCGATATTTGCCACATAGAGAAGTGATCGTTCTGTAAAAGTAAATTCGCTTTAAAATCTGTACAGTCTTCACCTTTTTTAGCTTTTTCGACCTAGACATGTAACTCTCTTCTCTATTAATTAATACAAATCCGCCCATCTCTGCCGGGTCCACAATTTCAAAAAAAAAAAGATCAACAGTTTGCTCCAGCAGCACAATCTGGTGAACTTTTTTTTTTGAGACTACAATCTGGTGAACTAAAACTAGTAGAAAAAAGCACACTGCATCCATCTCCCATAACAACAACATCTAATAGCTATGTAATGACTTATTAATTCTGTACAAACTGAAATTGGCATGCATGCAACGAACAGGTGAAATGTCCAGCTTCCTTGCCAACTGCTGTTCAAACATGCTGTAGCTACTACGAGTAGTTGCTATTTGCTACAGTAGATGCCATTGATCGTGCGCATGCACACTGACCCCAACGACGTATCCTAACCCATCTCTAGTTCCGATTCCCGATGCTATTCCTGCGGACCTGATCTGGCCGTGGCGGCCTTCCCGCCGCCGGCAGGCCATCGGCGCCCAGGCCCAGCTCCGCCGAGATCATGGCCCCCGGCCTGGCGTAGGACTGCAGCACCAGCACGGACGCCATGGTCTGGAAGTCCCTCGACGCCAGCAGGTCCCCGATGGGCCCCAGCTCCGGGCACTCGCTCCACTCCGCCATCCCCGCCGTCAACCCCGGCAGCCCCGGCGTCTTCCCCACCACGAACAGGTCCTTCCCCAGCGCCTCCACCTCCCTCACCTGCGCCACCATCTCGCTCGCGTTGAACACCCCCCGCTCCCGGTACTCCACCCCCGCGCCGCCGCCGCCGCCGGCGCTCATGCCGTTGGCCCTGTCCAGGAACTCCCGCAGGCACGCATCGTCGGCCTTGCGCTCCTTGAGCGCGTCGAACTCGCTCCCCGCGAAGCTTCCTCCCTTCTGGACGAAGCGGAGCACGGTGAGGTCGATGGCCGGGTTGTGCACCATGCGCGTCGCCAGCGCCACCACCTCGCGGTCGTCGCGCCCGCCGAAGAAGAGCGCCGCCACGCGGGTCGTGCACCCGGCCCCCGCCACGCCGCCGAGGCCGCGGTCCACGAGCACCCCCACCGTGCACGGCGAGAACCGCTGGATGCTCTGGTTCAGCGGCTGGATCGCCGGGTTGAACACCTCCAGCCCGCCGTCCACCGACCGGTGCTTGTGGAACGGCAGCACGATCAGCGCCGCGTGCCGGTCCTCCGCGGCGGACGTCACGTCGTCGTGCATGCTCACGTACGGCGACACCGCCGCCACCGTGCGCGCCGTCACGCCCGCCGCGTTCTCCTCGTACGCCATGAAGGCGTGGGAGATGTGCTTGAACTGCAGCTCCACCTGGCTGCGCCCGTGCGCCGAGTGCTCGAACGACGATGACGGCGCTGACGCGTTGATCAGGAGCAGTGCCGACGACCGCCCGGCGAACTCGATCAGGTGCAGCGCCTGCACCGCCACCGGCGACCGCTCCGAGGGCGACGCCACGTCCAAGAGAGTCAGGAGCGCCGGCACGTCGCGCGGCATGTGGACGCACGCCAGCACGTGGAACTCGGCGTCGGGCTGGGGCCACGCGATGGTGCGCCGCTTGTAGAACACGAGCCTCCGGGCCGGCTTCACAACCATGGCCAGCAGCGGCGTCACCAGCGCCGTGATCAGCGCCGACATGAACACCAGCACCGTGAACGACTGGTCGCTCATGATCTTCTTGTTCTTCCCGATGTTGAGGATGACGAGCTCGATGACTCCCTTGGTGTTGAGCAGCAGCCCGATGGAAATGCCGTCGTGCAGCGGCATGCCGAACACGCCGGCCACGCTCACCGCGGATACAACCTTGAGGATCGCCGCGGCCAGCGCCGCTGCCATCAGCAGCACCGCCGCTGGTGTGCTGGTGATCTTGGCGGTGTCCGTGCGGAGGCCGCTCATGGCGAAGAAGAGCGGCAGCAGCGTGCCCACCACGAAGTCCTCCACCTTCTCCACGATGGCCACGCCGACCGGCCCGTTGGGCACGGCGAGGCCAAACACGAAGGCGCCGAAGATGGCGTGCGTGCCCCCGGCGTCGGCTACGAGCGCGGCGACCATGACGCCGACGAGCACCGAGCACTCCTGCAGCTCGGTGACCACCTCCCCCTCGGCGACGCGGCGCGTCAGGCGCAGGAGCATCGGGCGGACGACGAGGTAGCTGGTGCCAACGATGAGGAAGCCCGACACGAGCGTCCAGAGGCACGGGACCATGCCGTAGCGCACGTGCGCGAGCGCGGTGGCGACGGTGAGCCCGGCCCACGCGAAGGTGTCGTTGATGAGGGAGGCGGAGATGGAGAGCTGGCCGACGTCGGTGCCGGCGAGCTTGAGCTGGGCGATGTTGCGCGCCAGCACGGAGAAGGCGGTGGAGCAGAAGGTGGCGCCGAGGAAGACGGGGAACGAGAGGCTGTTGATGAACTGGGCGCCCGTCCTCCTGGAGTCGTCGGTGCTGACGGCGACGTAGCCGGCGGCGGCGCCGACGAGGAAGGGCGGGAGCGCGGAGGCGGCGGCGAACCAGAAGCTGCGGAGGCCGGCGCGGAGCACGGTGTGGAGCTCGATCTCGACGCCGATGGTGAAGGTGTAGTAGATGAGGCCGAGGAGGGACATGGACTCGAGGATGAAGAGGCTGCGGACGGGGAAGGCGATGTCGGAGAAGTGGGGGAGGCGGCCGAGCACGGAGGGCCCGAGGAGGAAGCCGGCGAGGATCTCGGCGATGTAGCGCGGGAGGCGGAGCGGGGAGAGGAGGAGCGCGACGGCGCGGGTGGTGGAGGTGATGAGGATGATCTGGAAGAGGAGCAGCGGGAGGGAGAAGTCCATGGGGCTGTCCCCCGTCCAGATGCCGTTCATCGTGATCTTGCTCGGGTAGAAGCACAGCAGGTCCGACCGGTCCGCCGACATGATGTGCTTCCAAAGATCCGCCAGCGGGTCGCTCACCGCCGCCGACGCCATCGTCTTCCTAGCCGGCGATGACTACCGGTTATGGGATCGATGCGCCGGGGAAGGAGAGAATGAATTGAAGCGCGTGGGCGTGGGGTGAGGAGTGATCCATGGCCATGGGAGGAAAGGAGCTGCTGCTATTTTTGTCTGCAGTGGGAATGGGACACTGCATGCATGCACACGCACTTGCATTTTGTTTGGTCTGTGGTTGTGAGCTCTGCATGGAGATCAAGTACACCACTCTCGATCCGATTCGGCCTCTTCTTCGGTCCAAGCCAATAGCCGCCGCTTTTCTTCTTCTTGCATCGGTCCTCCTGAAGAGGAAGGCGTCGGAGGAGGGATCCTGGAGCTGAAGAAGGAGTTGACCTTTCTCATGGATCGCCGGAGCAAGGACCGCATGGCGGGGAAGGAGGCCCAGCCGGAAAGGATCTCACGGCGGCGGAGGTGTGCCAGCCGGCCGAGGCCCTTGGGAAGCTGAATAAGAAGAAGGTGGTCACCGCAGGGGCTCGTCGATTACATGATTGTAAATCCCTACATGCCCTGGTATGGCTTCCGTGAGGAGACGCTGCCCAAGCGTTCTCCGCGAATACTATGCCAAAGAAAAGGCTATCTGTGACAAGAAATTGGAGTACGATCTGGCCCTCATCAAGCAGCATGTAACCAAGGGCTACGCACAGGACTATGCAGAGGTCACCGATGACGAGGATGAGGATATTTAATTAGGCCAGGAATTGAAGCAAAGGGGCTCACTAGTTAATTTAGATGTAGCCTCCATGTGTGTGCGAGATCAAGCTTCTCTAGGTTGGTTGGTTGGACTAGTGCTGTGTCTGCTCATGTTGGAAAATTTATGCAATTATTTATACATGGGACTTTACATGATCGATCATGCTATTTCTGCAACACCGGTAGCTTTTGTTTGTGATTATTCTTGCTTATGTCCAGGTCATATACATTTTCTAAACACATTAGTAACTACTAAATAGCTAACATGCACAAGGAAACACATTGTTCGTCTAAACAGTTGTTTAGGCTATTTATTAAACGCGTTACACACTAGCTTGCCATTTCTATTTCGGCGACCGTTAAATAACCTGTTTAACCCGATAATTGATACAGTTAGTAGGTGAATCCTACTTAAGCTTGTCTAAAACCTACAAATGCACTCTTTCGTGAGATAAATTTTGAACCTACTTATTTTAGGACAGAGGGAGTACACAGGTGGTAAGTGACCGATTGCTTACCATAGAATTTAGAATAACACTAACGATACAACAACAATATAAGGTCATTACTTATTAAGAAATATAATAAAGCTTTTGTCTTGCTTGTGGCTGGAAAAAAAATTCGTAGCTACGTTTTGTTCAGTACTACTGACAGAAGTGAGCTGCTAAACAATATTTACCAGCTAATTCTATTTCTAAATGTTTTTGTCAGCTAATGGTTGTTAAGATTAATGGACTGGATTAGGAATTCCAAAAATGTTGGGCGTGATTCAGGTTAGAAAAGAAATGCTCAAGGATGCCAGGTCAAGGAAACTGAGATACATGGATGAAACTGAGATCGGCCAAGGAGTTTGTTTTTTAAGAGACAAGGAATTTATTATGAGATACCTTGCCTTTCATGCTTACCGATTGCCAATTGCTGGTTTGAAACATGCCTCTACTGCCTGTGTCCTTATATTTCCTCAGGTTCATGCTTCTTCTTGATGAATGTCTAATTGGCATTAAGTGAACTAGTCCATCAACCCGTGCTCCCGCACGGGCTAATGTTTTTAGAAGCTATTGTATTTGAAAATTATTTAGAAATTAAACTCCTTGCTAATAATCAAAATTGATTACCTACTACTCTCTTATTTTTTCAATACGTCAACATAATACTATATAGATATGTACCTATCTTTGTCCAGTTGTGATTGACTTTTAATTAATAATTACTCTATGCACTTTTTCATCCATATTCATATTTTTTTCATTTCGTATCGCACCTCCAATCCTCCATACATTATGTTTAGCATACAAATCAATATTTTTTATCGATTCCTCACATACATGTATAAATGGTCTAAATGGTGACACTCATCATGTGTATATACTTTAACTTAGTGTTTTTATATTAATGATGACATAAATAGGTAATTTAAAATCATATATTAGTTTACTTTTTGATATTTCTGTATGATGCACATGAAGACAATTAGATTAAGATTTAGGTGTTTAATTTAGGTTATTTTTAATAACAACATACGTGGGTAATATAGATAAAATTTTAGAATGACATTTTAAGTTATGCTTTATAACGATATGTATTAGTAAATTGGACGGAGATTATGAGGTTACTTTAGATTATTTTCTATAATAGTTGAGCTCGGTAATTTAGATATAGGTTTAAAGTTCATTTTTGAATATTTTCATAATGGCGGGTAACTTTTTAGAAAATCTAATAGATCAATGTCTATGATTATTAGAGTTTACAGGATTGGTGTTTGATGTTTTTGATTTTTATGAGAATTTGTGTCTTTTTTCTAGCTTGTCTCGTGGGAACTAATGCGGAGTCTCCAATTGAAAAAATGGGACTACATTGCTAAAAAATATTACCATAACCTACCTCTCGTTTGTTAAATATTCGAACACAATACTTATATAGATATATACTTATTATCTTCATCCAATTGTGATAGATTTTAGTTAGTAATTACTCTATAATATTTTCATCAATATTTATAATCTTTAACTTTTCACTTTGCATCGCAGGTATGCGCTTGAATTTGTTTAATGAACCCTAAGTTTGTGATACAGTTTTAACATAGAAATTTATATTGTCATCACTTCATCAATATCTTCATAACGGTGACACACATCATGCGTATAGACCTTAATTATTATATCATATACCAATAGTGCAAGATATAGATGATTTAGAATCATATATTGCTGTATATTTTTAATTAAGGTTATTTGATTCAAACGTAGGGTTATCATGTTATTTTTTATAATGGCATGTGTGGGTAATATAGATGCAAATTTAACGGGTTACTTTTAAGTTTTTAAGTAATAGTGGTGGACAATTCGGTTGCAAATTAGGGGGTTATTTTAAATATTGTTTATAATGGCATAAGTGGGTAATTTTGATGAAGATTAGGGGTTACTTTAGTTTATTTTATATAATGGCAGAGGTGGGTAATTTATATATATATTTAGGGGGTTACTTTAGGCTATTTTCATAATGGCATAGGTGGGTAATTTATATATAGATTTAAGGGGTTACTTTAGGCTATTTTCATAATGGCATAGGTGGGTAATTTTTTAGAAAACATAATAGATCCAATGGCTATGATGATATGAATCAATCGATTGATGGTCGGATGTTTTGCTTTTTTGTGAGAATTTCTAGGATTTCTCTCTTTTTCTAGAGTGTCCACCTAGGAATCCTAGGTGGCTTCACCTGGAGGCTTCAAAAGGAGCCTCCAATTAGTAATAGTAAGATATAAAATACATGTTAGTTAATTGACGTTTGCTTGGTAGAACATGCTCTGCGTCTGACTTTGAATATTGCATCTCATTGTCAAATAACATGTTCTGCATGGATATAGATCGACTTCCAGTCTGTTGTTTTTATGAAAATATATACATACAGTTAATTGTCACATTGGTACAGAATAACAAGCCATTGCAAACATTTTGGGTATTTTACGATATGATGTATAATTTTCAAGTATACAGATTAAACTAAAATATGGAGATTTTGGAGGCAGCAGGTGGAGGCGAGGATGTTGAAAGCATGCTGACAATAGGAGTGGCACGTAGGGGACTTCTTAGAGAGCTGAGAGGAAGATGATGAAGTTGCAACGATTTGTAGTTTTATTATATTGTATTAACACCCAATGTGTTAATAATTTATTTGCGTACTTTAGAATTAAATGGAGAATAAATACTGTTCAAGGCAAAGTATGGCTTTATTGCTATATGTCCTTACAAATATTTAGTATGATGAAAATTAATGTCACTATTCTTTTGGTACTTGACGAGTCTTCCTCATTTTGAGAAGTTCACAATACTAATACTGGAATAAATGAATATTTTATCGTCCGTAGCAACGCACTGACACGATCCTACTAACCATCAAACTACCCTCACCCTCTTCCCTCTCCAATAAACACACAACGCCCCTACAAGCCTCCTTCCTCTGCTCTTCTTCACTCGCGCAGAAACATCAAGCACCAAATCAATCACTCAATCGCACGTTGCTCTCAATCAGAAGCTGCAGCTTCTTTCAACCCTATTATGCTACTTTAATCTTCTCCATGAGCACAGCAGAGTTAAAAACCACCACCGCCTAATCCATCTCTCTCATCTGTTATTCTCCATAGAAGAAACAGGGAGCGCATCCAATTCCTCGTGCTCATGCTAAGCATCAGAACCATCATCGTCGGATCCCCTCTGCTCCCATTTTTTATTGCCACTCCACCAATCCAAAGCTGCTGCTATTCCAATCTAGCAACACGGGCAGCAGCTCCTCACCAATCTCGAGCTCCCCTTTGATGCTTCCCTTCCTGCAGTGCTGCCTCCCAGTTCTTCTGCCTTGCGGCCAATTCCCAGTTCACAGTTTTTCATATTTCTTGGAAGAGCAAGCCATTACACGAACAAGAGGCACTTGCAACGCCAGTTGGTGCTTCTGCTGATTTTGACGAGGTATTGATTCTCTTACCTGGTAAAAAGGCAGGATCAAGCCATTACACGAACAATTAATTTTCAAAAATACGTGGAAATCATTATGTTTAATTTCTTAAAATAGGATGAGCTAGAAGCGGAGCTGGAAGACCTGGAGGAGGAGGAGCTCGACGAAGAGTTGCCTGTACCACCATCGAGGATATCTGTGCCTGTGGAACCATTAGCGAAAGCTACATCATCTTCTAAGCAGCGCAGTGATTTGAGTGAGCTGACCAAACTTGAGGCAGAGATGGCAATTTAGCTGTAGCTTCTAGCTTCCGCTGACATTGGGAGGGATCGGCGACATTGCAATCTCTTTGTGTTCATCGATATCCAGCCATCCTGGTGCTTACTTGTGTGAGTGTAGTAAATTCAGGTTGTTGTATGAAGGAGATCCGATCCCTTCCACCTAGTTAGTTTGTACTGTAGCATGGTGGTGAGCTTGGCAGAATTCATCAAGCAGTACCACACATATCTCAATGAACGATTCCAGACGCGTAGGAAGCCGTCAATCTTGCCGAGCCGGCATTTGTTTTGTTTATTGGATGGGGTCAAAATAGTTTTCCTTCTACTGTCGTACAAGCTCCGCCTTGATCAGGTGTCCGACGGATGATCGTATACTGTACCACAAAAGTGACGTGTCATGTGTACGTGTGCATCTTTACACATCTTATTTTTATGAGCATGTGTTGAGCAATCCAACATTCCAACGTCACGTTCCATTCTCACACACGTCGCTTTGGTAAACAGAAGATGGCTCCATTCAATCAATGACACGTGGGGTCATGGCTCCTTGATCTTGCTCACCTCGACTGACATCCTGGCCCCACATGGCATCGGGCCCAAAACACCCACTTTCCCCGGAGGCACCAGAGCATTCGTCCTCCCTCCACTTCGCCTCTCGCCGCCACCACCACCGCCCTCTCCCTTCCCCTCCTCACCTCACCTCCCATGGCGATAGCCCCTCCGCTCGCACACCCTCATCATCCCTAACCCTAGATCCCCCACCCTCACTCCCACACCACAATCACAGGCACAAACCGCACTCCGCCACTCCTCCCGTGCCCCTCCCATCTCCTCCTCCTCCATGGAGCCCGGCGCCAGCACCGGCTGCAGTGCCCGGACGCTGGCGGCCTGCGTCATCCGCGGCATCGTGCTGGGCGCCTCCGTTATCGCGCTCCACCTCGTGGGGCCCGCGGCCATTCCGTCCCTGCCGCCGCTCGATGCCGTCAGGCGCCGGCTCCGGCGCCGCCGCCGCCGCCCCGTGCGCGTCTACATGGACGGATGCTTCGATATGATGCACTACGGACACTGCAACGCGCTGCGACAGGCGCGCGCCCTCGGGGACGAGCTCATCGTCGGCGTCATCAGCGACGACGAGATCAAGGCCAACAAAGGGCCGCCCGTCACGCCGCTCCACGAGAGGTACCCTCCAAACCTTCAATTTCACATCACCCTATCATTTTTTTTGTACAACCTCTGATGTCATGTCATGCCTCGTGTAATTCTAGCACACGGTTTCGTGACACAGGTTACTAAAGTAACGATTTTTTTTCTTTAGTTACCTGCTCACAACCTCAATTTCTGCAGTTCAGTTCTGTCTGGTGATTTCAGCAGTATAGGAGTTACTACTGTGCAATCAATTGTTCAAAAAAAAAATGCTTTGATACCTTTGAGATTCACAAAATTGTCTCGGATCAATCAACTCCGGCAATCTCCACAAAATGGGAACAATACAGAGGGTTTTGCTTTCTTGTGGTAGATAGTATTGTTTCATCCAGAAATTGAGTTAAGGCCAAGAGCACCAAGTTTATAGCGCATCTTCTTAATAAAGTAGATATGTTACTTGGTTTCACACTTTCCACAAATACTCTTTACATGATTTTTTTATCTCAATTATTATATCCTGTTATTCCTTTATGCGTGACCTGGCTGTATGGAATTTTATGCGTTTATGTGATCTTATGTTTCTGATTCTTTGGATGTGTCAGGGATTATCGAATATGTTCCTCCCTTATTCCATATGATTTATAATAAGTTTCTGACCTTTCTTCTGTTTTGGGTAATACAGAATGATAATGGTCCGTGCTGTCAAATGGGTGGATGATATCATTCCAGATGCACCTTATGCCATAACCGAAGAATTCATGAACAAGCTATTCACCGAGTACAACATTGATTACATTATCCATGGTGACGATCCTTGTTTGCTACCAGATGGTACTGATGCATACGCCCTCGCCAAAAAGGCTGGCCGATATAAACAGATTAAAAGAACTGAGGGAGTGTCAACAACAGATATAGTTGGTACTAATTCTGCTTTAGTTTCCTTTTCAGTTTTTGATGTTAAACTTTGCTTTACTAATAATGGCATTGAAGTCTGAAGTAGGGAATATTTAGGTTCTCAATCTCAGTTGCAAGTTATTGTTGACCTAGCGTCACAGCTATCCTTTGATGTTGCAATCAATTCTAGATCTACCAAAAACTTCTTTTGTCAACAATTGTACTGTTCAAAAGATTTAATCAGCTGATTTGTCCTTTGGAAACCATGTGAACCTAGTGTCATATTAAGTGTTTAAGGGATGAGCAGTCCACGTTCTCGTTCCCATGACTGCATGGACCATGAATCTTCTGTTATACTCTTTTCTGGTTCAGAACTCCAATTTATTCAACTTTTCAGGGACCAGTGAACTGGTTATTTATTGTGAGTACACTTTTTGTGGCGATGAAAAGGCTTTATTCTCATGTTGATCATGTATTGCTTCATGATAGGACGGATGCTTCTTTGTGTTAGAGAGAGATCATCTTCTGATGCCCACAATCACTCTTCACTACAAAGGCAATTCAGTAGTGGACATGGTCAGAAAGTTGATGATAGTGGATCTGGAAGTGGAACTAGAGTATCTCATTTCCTTCCCACATCTAGGCGAATAGTTCAGTTCTCAAATAGCAGGGTATGACTTCTACAGTTTCACATGCATCAACATATCATTTACTTTTGGTTTGTGAATTAATATAAATTTTTTGTACTTTTTAATACCAAATTATTTTACAAGAACTGATGATCAAAATCGTTTGCTTGAGACTTTACTTGTCCATATTGTCGGTGTGTTCTAGAAGTAGAACATTGGGAGTAGAAGCTGATAAGTCCTTGAATTTTCATAAAAAAATCATATGGTTGGGAGACCAACTGTTCCTTAAAAGCATTTGAAAGCTGTTCATTGAATGAATGTAAAATTTAGTTGGCCATAGTATAGTTTCATTTCTTGGAAGCTGGAAATGATTTATTTAGTTTACTTGGTACAACTATTGCTTCTTAATTCTAGACTTGAGTTTGGAATGTGGCCAGTTATTCTTTCTGTTGACTGTAGACTTTCCCAATGCAGGGCCCAGGTCCAGATTCTAGGATCGTTTACATAGATGGCGCATTTGATCTGTTCCATGCTGGACATGTTGAGGTAAATGCAAATTCCCTTCCACATGCCCACCCAACCAAAAGGAGGAAAAGAAAGAAGGAGAAAACCATAACATCAGCTAATAAGTCAGCTTATACAAATGCCTGTTTGTGCTGGGCTGGGCTGTTGGCTGTACTTCTGTTTTCCGTGTTCTGTTTTTGGATGGGAGCAAACTGATTTAACCCTCCAAAACATAGTGATCCGATTGTCTTGTATTTATAGTTTCTTCCATGTAGATTTTGCGACTTGCTCGAGAACTTGGAGACTTTTTGCTTGTGGGCATTCACACGGATCAGACCATAAGGTAATATGATGGTTGCATCTTTATTTCTCTATTAAATCTTTACAAGCTACGATGCTCAAGTTAATTCAGTTCTGCAGTAGTCCTTGTTTATAGTGGATGGATTTCTTTTGATGCATTACGTCTAAACAATACCCTTAACACTGGCATTCAACCTACTTTTCTGTCGGTGTTTACTATACTTGCCAGTTCAACACGAGGACGACATCGCCCAATCATGAATCTCCATGAAAGAAGTTTGAGTGTTTTGGCTTGTCGTTATGTTGATGAGGTGATCATTGGTGCTCCATGGGATGTTTCAAAAGACATGGTGAGTTTTCAGCCATGATATTACCATGATGCAACTGTTTGTAGTTGTTCCTTGTACATGGTACTCTTAAGACAACAGACAGTGCATTTCCTGTAAGTTCTGTAACATTGCATTTATTTTAACTGATTGAAAAGCCCAATCCACATTGCATAGTCATTGACAGAAATGACTAGAGACTTCACCCTATTTTGATAGAAGCAGGAATCAAGTTCTTACATTATCCATAATCACAAATACTCAAAGCCTGAATAGATGTAAAAAAAGGACCAGGGCCCACACCCATAGCCTAAGAAAATGTAAAAAGTAAATCTCTGAGATTCGAATAGCCAGGAAACATAAAGATAGCACCTGCACAAAACAATATACCTTTGTAGAGTGATTATGGGCAATGTTATTGTTGCTTCACTACAAAAGAAGAGCCAAAAATGAAGTTGACAAAGTGTAGCTCCTCAAACTTTTCCACCGTTTTGTTCCTCATATCTGCAACTGAGGAACTTGGTCTTCATCTGACCATCTGAGCAGCTTGCAAATGAAATGCCATGGTTGCTATCAATGACTGAGTTTCTGCCCCAACCAAAGGCATCCTTATAGCTTAGTATACTGAGAAAATGTGGGCATTGTACACCAGAACGGGTGTGATCAATGTCCTCAGTTTGTCCACGCTGGTTGCATAAAACAACAACTAGAAGGCACATACTATTTAGATATTTTTGAAGGTTAACAATTGAGCCCTCTTATGTATTGACTGAGATCAGGTATACCTGATGCAATTTCTTTTATGACTAGTAAGTGTGTGGCCTAAGTTCTCCAGCTTCCTTTTTCCATGTGCAGATTACCACATTCAATATTTCATTAGTTGTTCATGGAACAATTGCTGAGAACATGGACTTTATGGAGGTAATTAAGTTTTACTTTTATTAATGTGTATCATTTCTCCTTTGAACATAAAAATGATACAACATGGATAACTAATCGTTGTTCATTCATTTATCAGGATGATTCAAATCCATATGCTGTTCCAATAGCTATGGGCATTTACCGTAGGCTGGAGAGTCCTTTGGATATCACTACAAGTACTATTATCAGGAGGATTGTTGCTAATCATGAAGCTTACCAGGTAGCTAACATGATCTGTTATATGCAGTATGCAGCATGTAGTATAGTGTGTATATATATATATTCACAGTTACACATGTGGTTTGATTTTGTCTTCTTCATATCATTGATGCGCATATGGGAGCTATTGTGTACTGATATTGTGCTGATGCATTTTTGCTTGAGTAAAGCTTCTTGCATGTGTACATTAAATTCTGGCTGTTTCCCTGGGATCAATATTTCCCTCTTATACTATGCTTGGCAACATGTTCTTTGATGTTGGGTTGGTGTGGTTTTTTATTTGTTCCTGTCCATCAATGTGGTGCGGTTTGTATTCATATTTGCTGTGCCCTTTTAATTCTTGCAGAAGCGGAACGAGAAGAAGGAAGCCAGTGAGAAGAAGTACTATGAGAGTAAAAGCTTTGTCAATGGGGAGTGAGTCGTGAGTAGCAGAACTTTCATGAAAATTGTTGCCTGGGTCATTTTAGACCCCAACCTTCTTTGGCAAAGGCAACAGGTGGGTGATCCACAGTTTTACCCTTTCCTTTTCTTCAGCATCTTTGATGTTCTGCTGACATAGCTTAGGAAGCATCAGGTTCAGCATTGTTGAGTGACTAGCAGAGGTGATAACCTCGGCGAGGTTAGAGGCATTTCCATTGTTTTTCGTCATTGCCTCCGGCCTATTTCCCCCATGTACATGTGCCTTTTTCGGTTGTTGTTACCAGCTGAGTTGCATTTGAGATCTGTAGTTTTTCCCCCTCGGTATTGTTGGGTACAGAATGATGTGCACTGCATGCGCATGTTGCGTTGTTGGGGTGCCTGAGCATGGGCTGTCTGTTGTCAGCGATAGCAACCGTGACTGATGGTGGTACACCTGGCTGGATAGCTGGTTGCTATGGCCGACATGCGGACAGTCCAACAACGTTGTTCCTGATCTCCAGCCTGCTTGCTATGCTACACGTTGTCGCGGATGGAAAGGGATGTGCGCACCATCTGGATGCTGGGTGCTTGGTTTCTTGCCAGCAACTTGTACTGTTACTGTCATCAGCTGATTGATTTGCTTGCCCACATTGGTAGTACAATACTGGTAAAGGCGTTTGCTCTGGAAGATGAGGAGTTGCAGAGGGAAGAGAGGAACTGTTCTCCAGTCATCAGAAGTTTTGCACCATCTTTTTGACATGTGTTTCCCTGACCATACACACGTATCATCAGAAAGCAAATGCTTTACCTCTGCTCATGGAGTCATGGGCTGAACAAGTGGGACCTGTAATTCTTTTTGTCTAAAGATGAACAGTGCATCGATCGAATTCTTTTTGTCTAAAAATGAAGAAGGCTACAAGATTGTCAGTAGTAATGGACACAGATAGACTGATATAGAAGCTGCACACAGATAGACAGATATTTTTCAGTTTTGAACAGTGGTCCAAGCCGGAAGGAGGACAAGCGCCGGTGTGGGGAATTCGGAGTTTCGGACTTGACACAGCTGCTAAGCAGGAGCGCTGTCTGGGCCGAGCGGCGGCCCAACTACCTCTGCCCACACCGGTGGAGGCCCGTTATGGATTTGGCCTCCCTCCTCACGGCTGGCTGGAGTTTTGCTGGTACAATAAAATAACCTAATGGCTAATCTGATATATGATCATGCGTAATTCGAGCAGGTTTGAAAATTCAGAGCAAATATGTACTGAAAATCCATATCAGGGCTTGGTTAACACGTCATAACGATCTTTAACGAACTTTTTTTTTACTTTAGCAACTAAAGAGACCTCACATGACCCTGGATGCTAATCGCCTGCCCTGAGACTCAGAGTGGCAATAAAATAATCTTCATCATCGTGCCGATCCGACATAACATCTCAGAATAATGATCTCGCCAGTCACCATGCATGATGACAGCTGCTTTGAGAATCCAGAGCAAAATTGCTCAGCAAATGTCATTTTCAGTCACTATATGTATATACTATCATAATCACATAATAATTCTGTTAGTGCCCTCGAGCCATGGTCACCGTCGCCATCATCAGTCGCATTACATGGTATCACCTGTGAGGTAGAGAAGAAGGCCAGATGTTACTTAAGCCTAGGCAAATAAAGTGTTTCTGCTTTATTTCCCGGGCTGAAAATGGAGGGGAGCATATCGTCTAATCCATGGAAAGCACAAAGCAGATGGAACGCAGCAACCAAACAAGTGTCACCATTTGGGTCATTCATGTATCTATAATCTGACTCATAGGATGGCCGGAAAGGAATCCATGCTGGTACCTAGAGCAGCTAGTCGATCTGTGTGCAACGCAACCTTATCCTGTCATATCCAAATGATGCTTCTAATTGGTGGGCGATCATTTTTTAAAGGAAAATGTCAAGGACATAAAGTTCGGATCAGTGACACCTAAATACCCAAATCATCACCATGTATGCATCTTGGCAAGGTCAGATTCCTTTTTGTTGCCACTGTGGAAAGCTTAAGAACCTTCTGCAGTTTTGCGTGTCGAGTTTCAGAAACCTTCTCCTCTACCACAATTTTTCAGTGAAACCACCGTAATAGTATGAGCATATATATTGTTTTCCAATGATTCAGTCACAATTAATCTGATCCGGAATTAAGGATTAATCTTTTAGACCGCTCTGTAGTCTGTACACTCTTCTGCACCGAACCATCTTCATCTCATCTCCTCTCTTCTGAATTCTGATCAAATAATTTTGAAAAATTCTTTATGGGCGTTTGATTTCGATATGGGCCGGGTGGCAATTGCCAATATTGCTGCTGACATGTAGCGTGAAAGTTTGGTAACGTAAAATCTTTATGGTTTGATTGCTGCTCATGTTTGGCTGGTGAGATGCGCAATACGGAGAGCACTACATATTCCCTTTACTGACAGAGAAATGTCAATCGCTTTCAATAACTGGCACGCACAAGCACAACATCTGTCCGGTCCATTGCTCGATGGCCGGCCACACAACTTTCTTCAACACCGAAACTTTTCTCTTTTCTTTCCTTCCAATAAGAGTAATTAACTCTTTGCACCGGTTGTGCTTTAGTTACAAAAAACCCTTGGATTATCTTGGAGTTCCAGAAGTTTCATGGAGCACTGTAGCTAGTTTTTTGTGGCTGAAAGCAGCCCCCGCCGTACAGTGCTAATATATTGACTTCCATCAGCATGGTTCGGCCAGACGCACTATATTCGCCAAGCGAATAGATTTTGCTCCCATCATTTCAAATTATAAGTTATTTTAATTTTCTTGAAAAAGTAAAATAAACATCTCAATTTTAACCATATCTATACAATAAAGTACATCATTATTATTAGTTTCTTCATTAAATATATTTTTATAGTATATGCATTCGGTGCTATAAATTTCTGTGGTCCTCTCTATAATTTTGATCAAATATAAAATAGTTTGACTCTTTAAAAAAAGTTGGAATAACGTGTAATTTGGAACGGAGGGAGTAGTATTTTGCAGGGGGCTCCCCGTGGTGCTATGCAAAACACAAACAACCTGCCTTGCTAGCCTGCCCCTCTTCCTTCCATTCTCACCAAACCGAAAAACCACAGAGGCACAGACCATGGCTCATCATCTCCGTGTCTCGATGATCTCCCTCACCGGCTTCACCGTCCTGTCCCTCGCCCTCCTCTTCACCTCCCTGCAAGCTCAAGGTACGTGTATCAATTAGCTAGCTACCTATCGCTGGCCGTCGATCCATGCATGGATCATGGTCTTGATGCAGTTCTGGTCCCCTGGTGATATTGAGCAGCAGGAGCCAGCAACTTGGGCAGCGGCAAGGTGAAACGACAGTCGTCGCCGGAGGAGTACGTGCCGGTGCGGAGCGTGGTGTACTGGTCGCGGTCGTCGGTGGCGCTGCCGGCGGCGGCGACGGCAGAGGCGGTGGGGTACGAGCCGTTCGCCGTTTGCGAGGGGTGCCGTTGCTGCTTGCCGTCGAACGCGAGCAGCTGCGTGGACACGAGCTGCTGCTACTCCATCGACTGCAACCTCCCCGGGAAGCCCTTCGGCACCTGCGCCTTCACGCCCCAAACCTGCGGCTGCGCCGGCACCAACAACTGCACCCAACCCTCTTGATCCATCCATTCTTACCTTGCTTTCCTCATTCCTTGTCTGACAAAAGGGCTTTCCAATTGAATGCAATATTAATTTTCTGATGATGCAATTGCAAGAGCAGTATGATACTTTGTTTACTAGCTCGATCCTTTTGGGTCCGAGATTTGCTTATCGTGGCTTGTTTCCTTCTTGCTCTTCTTCGCAAGTGACGTGAAAAATACATGAACCTTTGGATTTTTCATGAGGGGGTGGGGGTTTCCTTTTCCTCAAACACTTGATTCCTCTATGGATTTGGTTTCTGGCCGGGTTCTGGCCGTTTAGTTGTCAGACTCGGCGGCTGCTGGCTGACTTTGACTCTCTGATCCGGGACAAGTATAGATTGTACTGTCAGAGTCGGCGGCCTAACTTATTGTCGTATATGTACCTTTGACATAAAATACAACTGAGATCGAATCCGTGCCAATATATACATGATGACCAAATAATTGGGTATGGTTTGTATCAGGAGATTTGCATTGGGTAGTACCGAAAACGTTTGGCTTCAGCCTGCGTCATATACATCTAGGCTGAAACATTTGTCCGGTTTCTTTCTTCCAATGCAATGCTCCCAGGTAGCGGTTTCGTCGACGCTGCGTCTGCCTCGTGTACCTCCACCTCTACCATCAGAGCCAGCAACATCCTCAGTATATGCATATCTAATGTCTCACTATCATGAAACCTCCACCCGAACTCAGTAGAGCTGCTCCTAGGTCCCTAAGTTGAGCCATGAGCCCTCTCCAGGTGAGTTCATTGGTTCATTGTATTGCCGTTGGCTTAGGCAGAGAGAGGTGTGCAACTGTGCATGTCATGAAACGGAAGTCACGACTAGGATCTTTTAAAATTTTGGCAGAAAAGCAGAAATTTTTGGATGCATCGGCCACCACTGGTAAATATATATACCGGTAATTTCATCTTCCATTCAGATGAAATTCAACCAAACTTTTAAATTTCAGTTAAAATTTGCAGATTCCCACCGAATTTATTCCTTTCTTCAGAAAAAAAAAGGTAAGTAGGGACCCATCGTGTTGTAGAGTTTCTCATATATCCACGTGACAGATTCCCAGTGCATAATTAGAGCAACAAATTAATATGGATCGACCCACAGTTCCGATTCATGATCTATGTCTACTACTAGTAGTAGTTTAGAACACGGTAATGCAAACTTGCAGATTACCAAACTAGTACAATATACTGTTGGTAGTATCCGTAACGCACGTGAGGTTACTCATTCAGCTTGCAGGATTAAGGCCTTGTTTAGTTACCTAATTTTGGAGAACCAAAAATACTGTAGTAACACTGTAGCGTTTCGTTTGTATTTGTGAATTATTGTTCAAATATTGACTAATTAGGCTCAAAAGATTCGTCTCGCAAAGTACAACAAAACTGTGCAATTAGTTTTTAATTTCATCTACATTTAATACTTCATACATGTACCGCAAATTTGATGTGATGGGGAATCTTCTTTTTGCATAGTGCTAAAGTTGGGATTTTGGGGTAACTAAACATGGCCTAAAGTTAAACACACACAAATCAAGTCACCAAACAACTACAAGATACTCTGTCTGTCTGTCTGTCAGGCATGCAGCTCACCCTAGGAAAGCATCTCTGTCAGGACAGGCCAAGACCGCTAGACCAGACTCTACTTTGTGGACCTCTTCTTTCTGCAAAGGAAAAATGAAATAAACTATGCATTTCCTCTCTCTATATATATGGCCCGATGAAGCAGCTAGTTTCGGAGCCCAAATATGTCGAAGCCCAACCTGTAGTTCGTAAAAAACGCCGAGCTCAGCTGTGAGGCTAGCTCTAGGAATACGGCCCAACAGCCCATAGTGTCATCATCCCAGAAAGGAATGAGCCCAGCCCAGAACTACCCATCGTTGTACCTCAAAAAAAAAATTGCATTGCAACCCTATGTATCGATGACGACATGACGTAAGTGATGCACATGTTTATCCGGAAGTTATGATTATATTATCCGAAGCGCTCAAATTGCCACTGTTGATCTTTTTTTAATAATCAGCCACTGCTGATCTTGCTAGATGGAGTTATACCCCAGGCGGCCTAGCTAGCTGATACATGCAAAGTTGCCACTCAAAGAAGTTTATGCGATACGTTATCAAGCTAGCTAGCGCAAGCGACGTAAGCCTTGACGATCACGCCGGAAAAGCAACATCATGCACACACATCTGCAGCTGAAACATGTACATTTTGCACTTCCCTTTTTGTGCCTTTATTTGTTTTCTGTTCATGGCTAGCTTTCGGAACCATTTTAGTTTGGAGTTATCACGCGATATTGTGGCAGACGTGGGACTTGTTCGGTATATGTATAGTATACTGTCCGTGCACGACAATTCTGCGTACGTACAGTAGTAGTTGCATCATATGCCCTATAGTATACGTTTGTTTAAAAATTTCCCCTGCGTCCTGGACCATTAATTAGTTTGATCAAGGTGCTCGTCTCAATTGCTACCAATCGAATATTGAAAGCTATAGGTTAGTAGCTACAATTCATGTCATTATATTGCATAACGCACAAAGTTTGATGTTGAGTGATAGATGCAACCACGCTGCTAATCAAATTTGCAACTTGCAGATAATAATCACGTTCCTTTATTCCTCCTACCTTCATATATGAGGCGCCAAACCCACCATTAGGCTAGGCTTACCATACTATAAACGATATGGAGTAATAGAAAATGATCTAGATGATGATTGAGTTGGGTGAGCAACGTAAAAGCGCGTTTACAAGTGACTAGCTAGTGTTACCTGCTACTCCATCCGTCCCAAATTTTTCTAGATCGTTTTATCATTTCTAATATCTAGATACATAATATCTAGATACATAGCAAAAGCTATGAAAGAAAACAAGCCAAAATGACCTACAATTGCAAATGGAAGGGTAGCTCTATTTTTGCTATATTTATTTGGTTTGCGCACATAAGATAATATCTTTTTTCCTTAAAATTTGGATCATAATTCTTTTTCCTTGTTTGAGACACACTAGTGATGATCTATCTGATGGATGCATACTTGATGCAAACCTTTAAATGCTGCGTTGCCTAGGTATCTGGGTCGGAAAAACATTGCAAAACAGAGGAACCATAACGAAAATAAAGATAATTAACCTCTCCAACCTAATGTTGTCAGCAACGTGGGCTAGCTGGGATATTGTGGCGTCTCCGTGTGAAATATGATAATATACGGAAGCCTAAACAATTCTCTGATGGCACGGTTCGTTATGGTTTCCTCAGTGAAACTACAGAACCAAATTCTTTTCATGATGCTCTTACTTCTCCTTATTGGAAGGCTGCTATGGATCTGGAATTTGCTGCTCTTATGAAGAATCAGACTTGCACTGAGAAACAACTTTCCATCCAGAGACGAATGTTTAGTCGTTTTTGGACCTGGGACTAAATGATCTTTAGTCCCGGGTCAAACGGCCACATCCGACAGGAGATTTAGTCCCGATTAGTAATATCAACCGAGATTAATGTAATCCCGGTTGGTAACACCAACCGGGACTAAATGAGAGGCCTTTAGTCCTAGTTGGTTTTCCAACCGGGACTAAACGCCCGCACTATAAAATTCCCCTTCTTCATCCTCGAACCCGAGCCACTCATCAGATCGAGAGCTCGGGCTCCTTCTCCATGGCGAGCAAGCAAGCTTAGGGAGGTGCTGCCTGATTTTTTTTCCTCATTTTCGTGGGGATTTCACTCATCCAAAGTGTTGTAAAGGTTAGCTGCTTCATCCTCCCTATATTTATTGTTATTATGCTTTAGCGATAGAGAAAAATGAGTTTTTTAAAATGAGAGAGAATGGAGAGGATTTTTTTTATTTATATATATTTTTGAGCTAGAATGAATAGATAGCTTGCTTGTTATATATGACTCATATTAGATAAAGAACTTGATCGATATTAGGTATGGGAAAAAATTAGAGTAAATGTGTTTTTAATATTTAGTCCTTACAATAAAATTGAGGTAAATAAATAGCCCTTGCAATAAAATTGAGGTAAAAAATAAAGTAAATGTGTTTTTAATATTTAGTCCTTGCAATAAAATTAGGTAAATAAATAGTTTGCGTGTTAAATTAGAGTGACATGAACCCACCCACCGGTCAACTTAATGCTAGAATTGTAGAACAGGACAACAAAGATACACTAAAGACTACAGACGTTCCATAGTGGACTTCACGGAATCAAGAATCCAAAAATAATGGTAGAATAGAAGAACTTCGAGTCCACAAACTCTGGCTGAATATCATAAAGAAATCTTGAAATAATTTTCCAAACACCTTTTGGAGCCACATTCTCGTAATAGAAGTATAATGGCACAATAGCCTGTTCAGGCAGAGATTTGTTCACTGACCTTGACCCATCGGCTTTTGGTTGGTTTTGGCTTGCCAAAATGGGCCATGCTCAGTGAACAGGTCTTTTGTCTGAACACGCTATTGTGTGCCACCGTACTTCTATTATGAAAATGTGGATGTTTGGATAATTATTTCAATATTCCTTTATGATATTCAGCCAGAGTATGTGGACTCGAAGATCTTCTATTCTACCATTATTTTCTGGTACTGGAGGAGTGGAGGTGACTCTCCATAGACTTCGGAGAAGATTGAGTCATGTGCAGATATGGCTTGTAAGGCGAACATTCTGGTCCGTTCTACCATTATTTTAGGATTCTTGGCTCCGTAAAGTTCACTATGGAGCGTTTGTAATCTTTAGTGTGTATATATCTTTATTATCTTGTTGTGAATGATACGAAGGTTCATTGGTGTAAGTTTCATGTGAATTGTTTTTATCTTTACGAAGGTTGATTGGTGTAAATTATCAGTAATTCTATTTGTTTCATGTTTATTGCAAGGACTAAATATTATAAACACATTTACTCTATTTTCCTCTACCTAATATTGATCAAGTTTTTTATCTAATATGAAGCCCTATGTCCATTTTCCCAGTAATACGATGCATATGAACTAGCAATGGATGTACAACGCGGACAGATGGATCAAGGAATTCGTTGATGGCTTGCATTATTTTCTCGAAGTGGCCAAAGCCAACCATCCAGAAAAGGGATTCATATGTTGTCCATGCTTCCAATGCAGTAACAAGAAGCGCTACTCTTCCTGACGGACTCTTCATAGCCACTTGTGTAGTTACGGTTTCATACCTAACTATTTGGTTTGGACTAAGCACGGCGAAAGAGGAGTTATAATGGAAGACGGCGAAGAAGAGGAGGATGATAACAACATTCCGAACTGGGCTGCAGGCCAAGCCTTTGCAGATACTATAATGGGTGAGGTTGATGAAGAAGAGTTTGCAGAAGATGGCCCTACTGATAATCTTGGTCAAGTGCTACGGGATACACAGAAAGACTGCGAAACTGAGAAGGAATCAGAAAAGTTGCAGCGTATGATAGATGATCATAAAAATTTGTTGTACCCAGATTACAAGCAGGAGCATAGAAAGCTGGGTACCACATTGAAAATGTTGCGAAGGCGAAAAATGGTGTGTCCAATAAGGCATTTCAGGAAATATTAAAAATTGTAAAGAACATGCTTCCCGAGAATAATGAATTGTCGTCCACAACATATGAAGCTAAACAGGTTGTTTGCCCTCTGGGATTGGATGTTCAGAAGATACACGCATGCCCTAATGACTGTATTCTCTATTGTGGTGATGAATACGAGAAATTGGATGCTTGTCCTGTGTGCGGAGCGCTATGGTATAAGATCAGGTGAGATGATCCTGGTGATGTTGAGGGACAGCCTCCCAAGAAGAGAGTTCCCGCGAAGGTGATGTGGATTTCTCTATAATACCATGTTTGAAGCGTTTGTTCAGAAACAAGGCGAATGCTAAGTTGATGCGATGACACAAAGAAGAACGTAATCAAGATGACATGCTGAGACACCCCGCTGATGGGACCCAATGAAGATCAGTTGATAGAGCATTCCTAGACTTTGAAGGATGCGCGACTTTGCTTGAGATGAGAACATCTCCGTAACAACTTTCCATACTTCCGACGCATGCTCAAGAGAAGAGACTTGAACCAGAATCTCCTTGGTCATTGACGACAGAAGGTAGGACAGAACTTGTTGATCTTATGCAATCCATTGCACATAGACCGGATTCTCCACCTATCCCTCTGTGCTGTCGGTCTTCTTGATAGCAATCATAGGCGCAGGTTGCACTGAAGAGCCATCAAGAATCCAACAAGCTGTGCACCTCGCACGGCAGGCATAACCCGGGCTTGCCACACCAGGAAGTTTCCTCGGGTGAGTTTCTTAGAAACCGGGAGGTGAAAGTCATTGAAGTCGAACTCGTCGAAGCTATGTAGATCGTCGACGAGAAAAAAAACACGCTAATTGCTAGCTAGATGTATTTAGGAGGAGGTGGCTCTTATACCATGTTGAAATATGATAAAACGGCTTAACCTAAAGGGGAACCGGGTGTGTTCATTATATATTCCTGGAAACAAGTCCAGGTAGGACAGGGTTACAAGAGTTACAAGCATAGGACTCTTAAGTCCTGATCATATACGATATCATACCCTAATCCAAGTACACATGTACTTCTACACTCCGGACTCCAGAGTGGTTTCTTATTGGGCATTGGCTACAAATCACTGAACGCTAGCTAGTTAGTGCTTAGCGCAGTGCGTACATGCACCTGGGCAAAATAAAGATTCGCGAGATGATTCTCTCTTGTTAGTTAATTATTACTCTTGAGTCCATGCATGTCTCTTCATGCATGCCGGCAGGCGTCTTCACTCGTTTCGAGCTTTCGGCTATTTGCTAGATGTACGGACGGAATTCTTTGCTCTACTGTAATATTCCATCCGTTCCAAAATATATCTAGACATAACTCTATATTTAGGTGTATAACAAAATCCATACATTTAAAAAAGCTAAAACAAAACAGCATACATTTTGAAATGGAGGAAGTACCTTACTACATTATTAGGTGGTGGAAGAAATCAAACTAAAGATGACATGGATGTACCACAGTGTAGTCTCATGGCTTCCACCTAAGCTTGGAGGCGAAATGTAGTCTCACAGCTTCCTCGTAAGGTAGTGGGCATTTAGTTGACCGATCGATGAAATCAGCCATTCAAGTGAAGTATCTGAAAATGCTTGCAGTATTTATATCCAAATGTGCTGGGCCTCCTGTTTCTGACTGCTGGAAGGAGAAGCATGACAGTGACATCTCAGGATTTCCACTTCACCCACCCAATAACCAAAAGGAACTAGCTCAAAAATAATTATCAAGTGTTGACGCGTGCAGCATCTTGGGCTTTAACGCTTGCTTGCACGGGTAATTATAAATCCGGCCAAGTAAGCACTACTGGTGGGCAGGCCAGCGTGCTTGGGGGGATATAATGACATGTGCTAACACTCCCAATTAACGACTTGAGCAACAATGGAGGCCATGGGCCATGGGGGTGAATAGTGCGAGTGCTTTAGAACAAAGCAATAGGTGGAGTCAACACATCCGGATTTAGAAAAGTGAGTGATAATAGTCGTCGGACCACAACATTGATATATGGAATGGAGCCACACATATTATTTGTGGCTAGGATTATTGCAGGGTTAAAGTACATGGTGTTAGTTCTCTTTCGGTTTGGACCATTGAAAATGTTGAACCTTAATTCCATAAGTAATTATCTTCTCGTTCTTAGAAGCTTCCTTAATTATGTTCATCATGCACCGATGCACGCACAACACAATGTGCGACGCCACGGCAAACGCTTCTTCAATGACGGCGGCCTTCCCCGATCGGTCCAACACGACGATGAGCCGGATCCACCCATCGTCGTCCGAGACGACGCGGCCTCTGCTTCCCCACCGCCGCGGCGAAGATGCCGGCCGCGCGTCGTCGTCGGCGGCGGCGGCGGCCCTGCAGTACATGGTGTGGAAGAGGTCAAGCATGGGCTTCCAGGGCACCGACGGCCTCTCCGTCTACGACGCCGCCGGCGCCCTCGCCTTCCGCGTCGACAACTACTCGCGCCGCAGCAAGCTCTTCGCCGGCGAGCTGCTCCTCATGGATGGCCAAGGCGCGCCTCTCCTCGCTCTGATGCATCGAGTGCTGTTACAATGAATCTGCTGCATCCTCATAAAAAGAAAAGATTCACAAGACATTTGGCATCTATTGCCGAAAGAGAATATCAAATTCAGTGCATGAGAGAACTTTGTACTAAAAACGTCAGAAGAATCAAGGAACAGGACAAAGTTTAGGGAATATTACTACAACTAATCATTTGTCTTGTACTCCCTCGATCCTAAATAATTAGTCATTTTGACTTTTTCTAGATTCATATGCATCTAGATATATTACGTCTAGGTGCATAGTAAAAGATATGAATCTAGAAAAGCTAAAACGACTAATAATTTGGGACGGAGGGAGTATTTTCATATTTTTTTAGATAGTTTTTCCTTGTCGGCTACATGCATAACTGCGCAAATTAAGCAACATGATGCTAAAGAAATTGTGCCGACAAATCCTGTCGAATTACAACGAGAGATTAGCACAAAATTAGTGAGCAAAAAGGATCAAAGCACGTTAGCTGGTATCTATAGAAAGAAACGAGAAAACAATGTAGGTTAAAAAACTTGAGTCGAACGATATTAGAGTATAGAAATCTCAAGTTCGAATCATGGCCGACTAATTCCACTATGTTTCTTCGAACCGATACAGCCTCCAATATTAGCTTACAAGCTTGGCCCATTGAGCTCAAGGAAATCATATATAGATGCGATGGCGTTCGTCAGAGCTGAGTTGCCTACGTCGTCAGGTAAGTAAGGCTCCTAGTCAGAAAGCAAGCACTCACAGGCATGTCCTAAGAAGTCACCTTTTCCAGATGTGCAGATGCAATCAATAGCTAGTTGTGCTCAAGTTAGTCCTGCATTAATTACTATAGAAGTACTCGACGGAAGATGAATGCTGAATTGCTGATGCATGCATATCTTCCTGCAACTGGCGGCGTTGAAATGGACGTACATGCTGCAAATTGCAAAACATTCAAACAGATCCTCGTCTGTCTCTGTCATGCACTCAAATAAGCAGCAAAGTCTGATCTCCACATGGACATCCTACCATTCACAAAGCTAGCCAGCATCTAGCTCGTCGTTAGTTGTTGGATTGGATCACACAAAAAGGCAAAAAGTTTAGTCACATAGTAAACATATAAATGACATATAGCAAAGCTGGCTTTTTTCAATACGTTTTGCGTTCGCTAAATTTGATTTTCCAGCAAGCCACTTAGTAAAAGATACATTTGATGGCCAACTTGCAGATGGAGCTGATAGCAGTACCAGCAAACGAGCCAAGCAATGAAGAAAGTGAAAGGTAGAGAAGTTGAGACGAGAAGGAAGAAGCTATGAAGAAAGTTAAAGGTAGAGAAGTTGAGACGAGAAGGAAGAAGGACCGCGGGT